>NC_088307.1:11727877-11947305 GCF_032854445.1 Liolophura sinensis
GTCCAGAATAACAATAATTTATAGTATGTGATGGATGGTCTTTGGAGGGTGTCGATTGGTTTGGGTTGGCGCGTGGGTGAGTGTATGTGTGTTGAGGGACCAGTGTGGAGCGGATGTAAGCATGATCTGTACAAAAGACCGCAACGGTAATATTTGCTCGGAAATGTTCCTTACTAGAAAAGTTATTGACAGTAAACGAAAGAGGTTAATAATATTTTCTGCAAACTTTCATTTTGTCAGAGAGCCAGCTGATATCTGATAATATCGCTTGATTATACCAAGTTTGTTCAACTGAGTTCAATAAAGTCACAAGTTATTTATATATGTATACCTTAGTAACGGCAAACTTAAAGCCGTTTTCAGCGTTTATGGATGGATTTAGCTGGCCGGGAATGGTTCGTAGCCGAGTGGTTCAAGCGCATGCCTAAGACATGCCAGGTGCTGGTTCAAATCCTGGCAAGGACAGGGAATTTGAAGATTCGCCCACTCTAACTGTTCGTGGATGAGTACTCTTCTTCGTGGACTTTCTTGAAGACTACTTGTCTTTCACAAATATTCTGTGCATATTTATACCTCCTCACACGTGGAAAAAAAATTATCAATAACTTGTAACACACGCATGGCTTGTGTCACCCCTTAAAACTTAGTATCGTCCTTTAAAGGATGCTCTCTTATTAGTGTTTACCAAAAACCATACACTAAATGGGCGGAAATAATTAAATAATTAGACACACACACACACACACACACACACACACACACACACACACACACACACACACACACACACACACACACACATACATACACACATACATACATACATACATAGATACACACATATATCTTATCTTCAAAAAATGTGCAAAGAATGAAAGCTGATGTCATGTAAGAGTGAAACCATGTCAACCGTATTCTAAACAAATAAATTTACATTTCAAACTTGTACTTCATCACCATCTTGTCTTTAAAAAATAAAGGAAATTAAATCATTGTTCAACGCGTATTTTTAGCAGATCAGATAAAGAGATTCGTTTTAATGTACTGATTGTACACCGGTGAAGACAGAGAATAAATTCGTTTTGCATAAAACATACAATCTGTGTAAGTCTGCTTCGGGTTTTACGTCCTACAATACGATACAGTGTAAAAAAAAAACACATAAATTACGATATTAAAAGATAATATATATTATATATTTAATATAATATTAAAAGTAATCGTGTGGAAAACATACACACGTTGTTTATCTCAGGTACACGTTAACAGCAAGAACTATGCAACAGCACAATAATGTGCACTTTGTACAACATGTGTTCATGTACGTACACTTTAAATGAGTACGAAACTATCTACCTCTAATACACATCAAGTTTACATCGCGAGCTACACATACACTTTTGTACAAAAAACCACATACTTTCTGAGAATAAACCACCCTCTTTAGCGTAAATGCATGACGTGAGGCTGCCGTGGGTTCCGACGGACGTGAGGCTGCGATGGGTTCCGGCAGACGTAAGGCTGCGGTGGGTTCTGACTGACGTCAGGCTGCGGTGGGTTCCGACGGTCTGCTAAGTGCCCGAATCAGCTTCTGCCAGAACATGTCTCTGCTCAGTTCACAGTCAGACCAGTCTATGTATATCTTGTCTCGCATCAGAAGCATTAGTCGGTTCGTCATGTTACGGTACTGAATGTCTCCTAGTTTCACTAGGATAAGAATCTCTCTCCTTTCATCGAGAAGCTTGTGCTGGGCCATTTTTAACTCCCATTCACACCATTCGCTGGCAGCGAAGCTATCAGAAAGGACGAGAATGACTTTCCTGCTGGCCTCCATGTTAACCATGATATTGTCTACAATGTCGGTTCCAGGTATAAAGTCCCTGTCGTACAAACATAGCTTAAATCCTTCCCTATCTTCCACCCTGGCTAAGAGTTCCTGGATCACCCAGTTCCGGTCTGTGGCACTGTAAACGACGAAGGCGTCATAATCGTACCCTTCCGTGTCCTCGATTTCCGTGTATCCTTTGAGTTTGGAACGTGTAAGGAAACAGCAGTAGCTAATGTGCATCCTGTAACGAACAAACACAGTCACAGTAATCGCAATTACGACGGCAGCCGTACCCAGGGACGCGCCAAGTATTAAGGGCAAGTTTAACTTCTTTACAGTACAAGATTCTACTGTAGGATTGAAGGACACCAGGTTCTTATGTTTCCATTCTTTCGGAGAGTAACATTTGTAAGCTTTGTGGTTCAGAGCCACGATAGTTACGTTGGTGGTTCGAATCCAATTCCTGAACCACATTAAATCGCAGGTGCAAGCGAAAGGGTTGCCGGCCAGATTCAATTTCTTGAGGTTGGCCAAGAGATATTTAGGAAATGAATATTCGGAAATCGTAGAAATTTTATTAGAGTCCATGTAAAGTTTTTCCAGTTTCTTGGCCTCTGTGAATACACCAGGCGTCCAATCACTGATACTATTACTGGAGGCAATCAATTCTCTCAATGAAGGAAGAACCCTAAACAGAGGTTCCAGTAGACGTTTATAGATAGGCATGTTTTCTATTATCAGTCGTGTGAGCTTAGAGAGCGGAGAAAAAAGTTCCTCTAAAGCAGTGTTGTTGATGTCCATAATATTATCCGTCAAATAAAGCACATCCAGGTTTGGACACAGTTTGAAGAAGTTTTTAGTGTCGGCAGTGCTGAAATGAAAAGCGTTTACTGAGAGGTCCAAATAACGTAACGAGAATCTATTAAAAGCGAAGCTGGAAATCTGACGGATATTATTATGCTTAAGATGAAGTCGTTCTAATTCGGGCGTTTCCCTAAACAAATTATTTGCGAGTCTTCTAATGTAGTTAAACTTCAACTCTAAGTATTTAAGGTTTCGTAGACCGGAAAAGTCCTCTTTCGCTATCTCCAGAATTCGATTATATCCAAGTCTTAGCATCTGAAGCTTTGGGTAGACGCTGTCATCAGGCGAGGTCTTTTTGAAAAGTCGTGGGATTTTCGTGAAATTGTTCCAACCCAGCCCAAGAAAAGTTAAATTCCTGAAGCCTTCAACGTCCTGTAAATAGGTAATGTTGTTGTACGTCAGAATCAACGTGGTCAGTTCTCCCAGCGGTGACAGAGCCTGGCCCGAGAATGTCAAAAAGTTGTTGTTACGTAAACTCAGACTTCTTATCTTTGAGCCTAATAAACAGTCCAAAAGACCAGAAGGGAAAGTCTTGAAGTTCATGTTATCCAACTGTAATACGGATACATTGGAAGAAGCGAGATCACAGAATGCCATTTTTAGCCCTCTCAAATATATACGGTTATTCCCGCTCAGGTCTAATTTTGCTCCTTGGCAGAATTTAAAACCGAGAAAAACATCTCTCTCGATGTGGGTTATCTCCGAGTGTGTCAAGTTTAGACATGACAGGGAAACGTTAGTTACGTTAGTCAAAGTCTGTTTTGTCAGCGCTCCGAACGACGCGCGTAAAACCGTGACAGAAGTCACGTAAGCAGGAGGCACTGGGATGTACGGTATGTTACCAGTGCACTTCATTTCTCTTCTCGACATAGTGCATTTACAGAAATCTGACAGAGGACAACTTTTGTCAAGATTTGCAGGTCTCTGGTCGAAGCCACTTTGTAAGCCATCACTGACGCTCTGTTTCATCCTTGTGATATGCAGACTAGAGAGGAATTCCTGGTCCCCAGTATCTGCAAGTGTCAGCCCAGCCTGTGCATTAACCAATGTGCTGGTTCTCGTCTTGCCAATGCTGCCATGGTTAGCATCCAGGATACCTGTGTCGACATGGGAATCTATTCCTGATGTTGTAGTCATTGAAACCGTACGGCATTCTCTAAAGCAGACGACAAAGCAGGTGACAAAAACCATAAGTGACGTCACACTCTGTTTGCGCGCGGAAATCATGATCATTATTACGTTTTCTATATCAACGTGGCGACGAAGGGCTCTGAAAACGAAAATATATAATACAGCGCGAAATGACGAAAGATTAGGGCTTTCTACTGTTCAAGTTACTGCAAACAGTTGACAACAGACTTATAGTTCTTGGATATTTTATGGGTAAATTAGACATTATTGTTCTTCTGTGTTGTACGCATACATTAGGCGGAAATATTTCCATATATATTTGATTAGCCCCTAACGATGGCCCCAAGAACTGTTCACTTGTATGACTTGTATCAGGTTATTCCGTGGAGGAAAGTGGAGTACTGACAGTTATTCGTCGCCCTTCGCTAGGTACCGGACAAATATCCAGACATAAAGCCCCAACACTCAATACCACCAAACCTGAATTTTCGATGCAGCTATAAGAACGTTTTAAATGAATGATGTAAGCATGGTTCCCAATCGTGCTGAAACCATCCTTCTAACTGCAGATAATGATCAAAGAAACCAACCTACCATGCATCGCTACATCGGTGCTGAGATCCAATAAACCATACAGCGGACTATATTAGACCGCCACGTCACAAACAGAGAGTAATTCAGTACGCAATACAACGCTACAAATTAGACCCCCACGCCACAAACAGATACTGATTCAGTAAGGCATGCGGCCTTAAAAATAAGATTGTTTGATTTATTTAATTGGTGTTTTACGCCATACTCAAGAATGTTTCACTTATACGACGGCGGCCAGCATTATGGTGGGCGGAAACCGGCCAGAGCCCGGGGAAACCCACGACCATCCGCTGGCTGCTGGCAGACCTTCCAACCAACGGCGGGAGAGGAAGCCAGTAAGAGCTGGACTTGAACCCACAGCGACCACATTGGTGAGAGGCCTCTAGGTCACAACGCTGCGCTAGCACGCTAACCGACTGAGCCACGGAGGCACTAAAAATTAGACCAACCAGCTACAGACACATACTAATCCAATAAGACATACAGCGCTAAAAAGTAGACCGTAAGCCATACAGTGCTACAAATTAGGATGTAAGCCACACAGCCCTACAAATTAGACCGTAAGCCACACAGTGCTACAAATTAGACCGTAAGCCATACAGCGCTACAAGTAAGACCGACCTGTTGCAAACAGATAGTGATTCAGTAAGTCATACAGCACTACAAATAAGACCGACCTGTTGCAAACAGATTTTAATCCAATGAGCCATACAGCGGTACCAAGTTGAACCGTACCGCTACAAGAACATATTTATCCAGTAAGCCAGCAATATATATACGCCACAATTAAGACGGCACTGAGACAACTGTGCTGCAGTTATGCAACAACTAAATAAGGTAGCACACACCTTAAAAAGATACACAAACAGCACGGAGCTGACCTTATACTTACCCTTCAGTGTATATACAACCTGTCACACGAATCTCATACCTTTCATCTACCAGGTCAGTCTCACCAGAGAGCCTGTGGGTTGTAGGTTAGTCAAACACACATACACATAAAGACCATCCTACCATGCCCTGCCATGTTATAAACACCTAACACTTTAAAGGAGGAAGTTGTAACTTCCTCGCTTGGCGTTCAGCATGAAGGGGATAGTGCAACGACTGGTTGGCCCATATCAGTATAATGACTCGGGCGGGGCTTCTTACTTGCCTTCGGTAAGTCGTCTCAGTGAAGCAGCACTAGATAAAAGAGCGGTGGAAATCCGTCCTGCAACAAGCAGGTACACAACATACACCCTGAGGATTCCTTCGTCGTCACATGACTGAAAAATTGTTGAGCACGACGTTACACCCCAACACTCACTCACTCACACACAACACGCGTTCTCGGGTTTTATGTTTTTACAACATTAGGTATATGGCCCCTACAGCGATTTTTTCTTCCCGAACTCAAGTGATGTTTCGCTCATAATATCAGTGGCTATAGCTCACCGCACTCGTTCTACAATGCAGATTGATATAAGCTCATTCTCCGTTATTGGCCAACTTGAGGGATTGAAACAGACAGAAAAACAACAAAGAAAAAGCAACCTGTTTAACTCAACAGAAATTCTGTTGCCCGAGTGATGCTAGAATATATTCTGTTATATCAGCAGATTATTCTGTTAAATATAACACAAATATTCTATTAATTCAACAGACTCATGTTGACTTCCCCTCCAACCGTACGTGGGAAGGTCTGTGAGCAGCTTGTCTATGGCTCTGCCCGGTTTTCTCCCATCATTATGCTGGCTGCCGTCGTATAAGTGAAATATTCTTGAGTATGGCGTAAAGTATCAATGAAATAAAAAAATAAAATTCCACACCGCAGATGAATATAAGCTCATTCTCCGTTATTGGCCAACTTGAGGGATTGAAACAGACAGAAAAGCAACAAACAAAAAAAATTATTATGTTAAATATAGCACAAATATTTTATTAATTCAACAGACTCATGTTGACTTCCTCCCCGTACGATGGAAGGTCTGTGAGCAGCTTGTGGATGGTCGGCCCGGTTTCCTTCCACCATAATGCTGACCGCCGTCGTATAATTGAAATATTCTTGAGTATGGCGTAAAACACCCATCAAATAAATAAATAAATTCAACAGACAGATTCTATTAGAATAAGAGGGAATTATGTTGAATATGGCACAGTATATATTATTTTATAATAGCTAAATACAGTCTAGCATCTCTCAGGCAACAGGCAACATAGCTTCTTGTAACAGTCAGAACGACCTCTAGCCAGAACACCCTGTACCAGAACGCCTTCTATATAAAATGCATGTTCAAGCTAGCAGCATGGGCATAGGTGTGTGCCTGCGATCATATTGTATCATATATTCCATGTGTGTTCTACATATATGGCCTATAATATTGCCCCTGAGCATAATTTAATTACTCTGATGTGTCCGAATGTCAACTGGTGGGTTTACATATTGGGACTTTTTTTTAGGTGAATGCTTTTGAAGTCAAAAAGTGGGTGCAAATGTGAACTACGTGTATTTTAAACTATCAAACAAAATGTAGCCCACAGATAATTAAGAGATAGTGCTTACAGGCACGTGTACACGGCTACGCGCTCGCAGACTGACCAGAGTTGTTAAATGTTTACACACGTTGGACACATGAGGTGCGGTGTCTTGGGTAAGTGAGTAAACAGGATTAATCCAGCGTCTCCGGCTTTTAATGCCCCATAAAAGGGCATACACGGTGATAAAAATGCCAGGACCATTTTTAAAAATAAAACTTGGCCTTGATTCCTCTACCACCCGAGAAAACAACTACAAAGGGTTAGTCACTGTTGTAGTGACATGATTGTGAAGATTTTACGGTTTATACAAGACTGATAGAGGGTTTAGATAGAGAGTGTTCTTGCAAGAGGGCGTTTTTGACCTTCATACAAACGTGTAGGCCGTTCTCCTCACAAACCTTTTCTGCCTGATGAAAACACACAACGGTTTTCTGTCTAGATGTGTGGAAATATACACAGGGGTTCATAGCAGTCAGAATGTTAACTAGCCATGAGAAATATTGTTTTTTTTAAGGTTGTTTGGAGTTTTTTTTTCAGATCTTACTGCCCTGTAATAGTGCCATATTGAGTTTTTTTAGATATCTAACTATCCTAGGAGAAAATTAAAATATTGTTTGCTTGATGTTACAAGGCCTTTATGAAAGAGGGTAGGTAGGTTATTAAACTTCCTCTATTAAAATCCCTTTATTAAACTTCCTTGTTTTAACTTCCTCAACAATGATCAGAACGTAACACTAAATTATGTCACCCAATATTTGGCAATTCTCCTCCCCCACCCCACCCCAAAATATATTCTTATTCTGTACAGAGTGGGCGAGCATGTGAAAATATAACCAAAATCCTGTCCAGCTGATACTTTTGATGGAGTTAATTGGGACCTCATCACCTGGTAAAATAAAATCTATACAGAGAAATCTGTTTCCATTTTCCCAAATTTCGTAATTTTAATTAAACTTTGTGAGATTTAGGGGATTCTTCCTTCATGTGAAGGATCAAACATTTATTCTTTCTTCAATGCATCATTCAATGTACCAGCTTGTCTACAAGTATGAAGAGAGTAAGCACCTTAGTGAACCTCAGCTCAGATCACCAGCTTTGATCGAACCTACACTGTCCAAAATATTTATACGTGAGGAAGAGCAGAGCCAAAATCATGTTGTGTTGCATGAAGATTAAAGGTTGGAACATATCAGCTTTGTATTTGTATGTCAACTTTCCTGCATCTGAAATGCACCTGCCATTTCTGTTGTCACTACCATTGTTTCCATTTCACAACAATGTATCAGTAGGTACATTTTCTACCCACCAAAGCATCTGGTAGTGGTGATATGAATGACAGTTCATGAAATTATACCAATATATTCACAGCTACATTCTCCCAAGCATAGAGTTTTGACGAGGAGAAAAGCTATCCACACATCTGAATAACGTTTTTTTAAATTTTGGAATCTCCCGAACGGTATTTTTCCATGTCAGCAGAAGGGGCTGATTTGGGGGTCTCTTATACTATGAAATGGGATTAACGCAGAACATACGAGGGGCTCTGTTGGGGATTCCTTGATAACGTGCAGGTTTAAAAGAAAAAAAAAACTTACGTTTCGATCATCTTACAGAAGGTATCATGATGAGGTACGGTCTCAGTTTTTCACCGTGATTATACCAGTCCATGACTGAATTAATTTAATTCAAAAAAATAAACTAGGGGATCTTCGAAAGTGGACTTCACAGGTAGAGACCTGTCTCGATCTACGGGTACCGCTTTAGAAAGCTTTATATCTCGAAAGAGAGACCGTCACTTGTAAACAGAATGACATTTCAAACGATCGATGCCAAAAAAAACCCCAACCAAACACAAGTAGTTAAATGAAAGAAAATAAAAAAAAATTGACATCTGTAAAACACACACAAAAAATTCTGTCGGGGTCTTTTTCAAGGGTCGCTCGCGTAACATCAAACATATAATATTTTAGCTTTGACCCTATAGAATTAATAGGACAAAATAATATTAACTTTTAAACTTATGAATTATCAGCTTCCCCGTAGCTCAGCCGGTAGAGATTCTGCTTCGCAGCAATGAGATCCAGGTTCAATCCAGTCAACTATTGATATGTAATTAAAATTTAAATATGTAATTAAAATTTAAATTTGTAATTAAAATTTGAATGTAAATTAAATGTAATTACAACAATCAAATGTAATTAAATTAGTAATATTTTAATTGACACTATTTCCTTGTTACCATCAATCAAACAACATTATTGAAAAAGGTACATATACATAACAACTCCGTGTACGAGTTTTCCCTTCAAATTTGATAAAACCTGATACTTTCAAAACGAAAAAAACATATAGCTTGTAAAATGGAAAAGCTCTCTATATGTACTCGGTTGGAGGATATATGTAACAGAGTAAAACTCTGGTAATCTTCACTGAAATAAAAACAGGTAACGTATGAGATTACTGATCCCATATACCTATGTACAAAGTTACATCCCCCCAGATTTCACAGAACTTAAAAAAAGTCGTAGCTGATGTACGACTGGCAGCTGAGCTTGTGACAGGATGGTTGTCATTTCGGCTGGAACCCGTAGTTAAAAAAAATCGTTGACAGAACTGATACGCACTTCCTGTATTCCACACATTTCACAAGAAGTGTCTTTTTCAGAACTGAGTTTTACTGAAAAATATTCAGTTTTTCCCTAGCTTATAGCATACTTTTGAGTTTTTTAAAACTACGTATTCAGCATTTTGAATCTCTTAACGGCGTCTACGAGTTTTCCCGTGTGGCAAAACTGAACATATTCCAGAGGATGACTGGTGTAAGAATTAAACTGATGACCGGGACGCGGGGCAAGAGGACGTGGACAGTCACCATTTGAGCGCGATTTGTTGCGTCCTTGTGCGGCGTGCCGAGATACCCTCATCTAGCCACCATAACCCTCGGAGTCACGAGGCTCTATACAAAGCTGTCACGCCATTGCTCTGAACAGACAGGAAGAACAGTAGCTGGAGACAGAGTAAATCCCCTGTCACATATTCTTACTTATATATACAACAAAGTGAACAGCTCTGTATAGCCTGGTATTAGTCCACAAAGCCATTGTAGCCCAAGGAATGAATATACCTCGAGATGTCACGAGTCAATTTAATTGATATATTTAGTTTAATTAAATTATTCACTGACTGACTGACTGACTGACTCACTGATCAATCGATTTATTGATTAATTGATTGGAGGGTTGAATGATTGAGTGGATGTTATATTCGACAATACGTCAACACCGTACCGTGGTTTTAATGTCCTTACCTGTCACCCTGTATAGTCACATGGAGAGACTGTGACCGTTACTAATGGATTTTGTTTGGAGGAATAAGGTGCTTCAGTTTAATGGTAATAAACACTCGACAGTGAAGTTTACGTTGGGATGGCAAACGTGCCTTAGATAACAATAAAAATAAAAACAGGTAAATGTAGGTAAGCCTATACAATGGCTACATAAAAATTGAACATGCTGGGTCGCTATACCATTATTAAGTTCTAGAACCTATTCCAGTCATCGAAGTATACATTGTTATAAAAACGAAAACGCAAAAATTATGTAAATAGATAAAAGGTACTGTAATCCAAAAACCAAATCATCAATGAAACGGGAATCGTCATGCAAGGGATTAATTCAATTAAGCTTCCATGCTACGTGAAACATTCTGGTCATACAAGGGGATACTGTGTGATACGAGGCAACACATCAGTTAGCACATTTCCCATACCTTAGCGTATTGTGACGTTAGAAATGGATCATGTTAGAAAAAGGGAACAAGTATACACCTTCTAAACGGGATTAAAAACATCCAAAAACTAAATAATTTAAAAGACGTCGGACACGTTTTTTTTAGGATCAGTATAAAGCGAAATATATTAGAAATGAAATCATGCATGGTGGTATAGATGTTAGAAGCATGGAACAGTTCTACGGCTTTCTGAAAAATGACTGAAAACATGCAAAATAATAATAAAAGAAGACAATAACAAAAAACGCACACTTTCTTAAAACCAGGTCAAAACAAAAAGCTTTTAAAAATGAGACCATGCATGAGGTATAAATATAACGATATATTATCTTAATGAGACAATTTACCGACAAGGCCACATGACCATTTTTCTGTAATATGGGATTCAGAATTGTTCATACAGCATGTGTTGTACGCATGCTCACTTCAATCCAAACTTCCAGTTGTTCATAACACAAGTAAGGCCACTGAGTGCTCAGTAATATTTATAACGAGACTGACTCATATGTTTAATTCAATTATACAATTACACACACGAAAAAATAATCTGTTAGTTTTAATAATATGTCTGTTGTCTGAGTGATGCTGCAAGGTATTGTGTTACAACATGATGTCCTGTTAGTCTAATACATTCTTTATGTTGAATTAGTAAAAAACATGTGCTATTATAGGGACAATGCATACTGTGGGATTGGATATGAGGGATTGTCAGCTCGAGAGAAGTGATATTCGCCCTCGTTGAACATCACTTGTCGAGAGCTGAGAATTCCTCATATCCTATTCCATAGTCTGCACCATATCTTTTATTATACCGAAAAAAAAAACAGTGTAACTTTTCGGGTCGTGTTTATATCGCTGGATTTGTACGTCAATAAGTAGCTATGCCCGTAAACCCTTTGTTTACTTTACGAACAAGCAGACGGCGGAGTGCTAACAACGGGAAACAACTGCCCAGAAATCAACGCACGTGAAGGTTGGATATTAGTTCGAGATCGTTGGATATTGCCTCGTGAATCGTGAACGTGGGCTTTTACTTTATGAGCGTGATGTTGCATTTCTTGGGGGTGTGGTCGTGGTACATCATGTTTTGCAGAATATCATGTGACCATCCCTCGACCAATGGAACAGAGAATAGCCCTATGAGATATAATGCATTTTTTAATAATATATTTCTCTTCGGTTGCACGTGGGAAGACCTGGCAACAACCTTCCGATGGTCGTCGGTATCCCTTAAGCTGTACCCGTTTCCTCCCACCATAATGCTGGCCGCCGTCGTACAAATGAAATATTCTTGAGTACGACGAAAAACACCAATCAAATCAATAAATAAATAAATATTATAACATAATATTCAGTTAGTCTAATACAAATTATGTTGAATTAACAGAATATCGGAGCTATTTTTGAACAGAGTAATTACCCGAAATTACGGATCCTAGAAGAGACAAGTTTTAGTTTCAATGGTTTGATGATCGCCAACTGAACAGTAATTGAAAATATCTCCATCACAGGAGAGTTCACTATCGAGCTAGTCTTCCCTTGACTGAATCAATGTACTGACAAGAGCCAATGAATTGTAACAACCAGCAAACGCATATCTTGTCACATAATCTGCTGCTATAACATAATGCATTCTAGCATTTCTCAGACTACAGAATTTCTGTTAATTTAGTAGATTATTTTCATTTATTTTTGTTTCGAGAGTAGTGATTCATATTTACTTACTTCGGGCTGATGAGTCATCATCACAGTCATCATGCGGTTTACAATTATACAGAAGTTTAAATTTTTGCTCTCAGTTACACAAACAAGGACATATTTGAACTAGCACGCACGGGTTGGCCGCGACGTGAACAAAACGCCAGACTACGAGTCTGTAGCCAAGTAAAGCAGGAACTGTTTTATAATTTTATATAATTGTGGAGTGGTCAGAACACAGTGATCTGGTCCTGCCTCTTGAATGATATAAATGATTTATATGGTTAATAAAAGCGAATATACACTGAAAAGTGTGATGCCAGGCTCAAATCTCAATTACTGCTGGCCACTTTCACAAACATGTCGTACTTAGGAAGGACAATGGTACGTTAACAGTGAAGTACAAAATAAGGTACGACAAGTGTACGATAAATAGATGTCGTACGCCGCTTTGTGAAAGTGGCCCCAGCAGGCCTCGGTGATGCTTAGTCCACTATCAGAATCTTGGTTTATACAAGAGGAATACAATACACACACACACGCACGCGCACACACGCACACACGCACGCACACACACACATACACACACGCACACACACACACACACACACACACACACACACACACATGTATACGTTACTGTAACCAAATCAGTTTAGACAATCATCCAACAGTTCGTCGCATCAGTCACTTGTAAGTTGAGCCCACAAAGGATTACTCATAAACGTCACTCACAGGCTTTGCCTGACGATGGATCGTGGGCAAATTCAGAGGAAGGGTCCATTACAGTTTAACTAATATTTTAATATCACTGTGATAAATTTGAACAAGGTCTTGAAATCCAAAACGGAGTTTGGCTATTAAAGCTAAACACCAGACGAGGTGCCAAACTCTGCAACTTGTGTGAACCAACAAGCTGTAAGATGTTACCTACAGACACACACAATCCAGTCACCATGTTTCTGGTATATCAAACACTGTCCAGGATGTCTTCTCAGAAGCAAATTTCACCGCTGTACTCAAGGTTCGCTCTTGTAGGCAATAACTGCATATTGTCCTTTGGCACAGCCGTTCGTGGGAAGGTCTTCCATCAACATGCCGATAGTCGTGGGTTTCCCATGGGCACTACCTGGTTTCCTCCCACTATAATGCTGGCCCCCGTCGAATAAGTGAAATATTCTTGAGTACGGCGTAAAAACACCAAATAAATTAAATAAATAAAGCCTTTGGCACAGAATAGATTAGGCATACCGGTAACACATACTCAAAGTGAAGATAAAGTCTGCCACTATGTATGCTAAATTTTAAAAGCCCAGGAGATGAAATTTAGCCTTAGGGATATGGCACGGACGGACAATTCACGCTGAAAGCGTCACGTGATAATTGGCTATCACGTCAAAGCCTATTTGCTCTCGATTGTCAGTTTGGTTTCTTATAGTGGATAGGCACATATCGATGCAATAAATTGGATTTTGTGATTAGTTTAAGTGTTAAACTGATGCATTTAGGCCCACACACCTATGAGCAGGGAACTGAGAACGGCTGCCCGTGTCACAATGCAGACATGTTGCGCAGGATACTGCAATAACTTGTCAGGGTGAGCTAACAAGGAAATCGCCTCGGGAAAGTCATGGCTTAAAATGTAATAAAAATGCAAAATGGTGATCGTAGGCGTACGATCTTGGAAAGTCACATGACAAAGTGAGACTCCATTTCATTCATTCTTAAGAACCTTTAGCTACGACCAAGAACCTTTGCAATGATCAACTGTGTTTTTTCACGAAAAGGTTCTTTGAAGAGCCATACCTAACCCAAATAACATTTGAAACACCATTTTCAAGGCTGTATCTAGTTGATCAATCTTCACATTAAGGCCACATCTTGCTCACCACGGACGCCATATACGTAGACCCATAACCTAGGCCTATATACATGTGTGCCTTTAATCCGGTTTTATGACAACAGATAGTTTTGCTCCGTGTGGTGTTGTTTAACATACTAGCTGAAAACACAGATGTTTTTACGCAATTTCGTAATTTGAGTAAATGTTATTTCTACGGAATACTGCCAACTCATACAAATCATACATATATGGTATCTGTCGGTCTTACGTTCAAACCACACTCGACCCGTGTAACGTGTCATTTGAAGTAGGGATAATTAATTTAAATCAACTGCGATATAACATACGTTTTAATAAATGAAGGCATCTGCTTCCAAATCTAGGTTAGGCCTATATTTTGTTCGAGGAAAAATTTCATCTAGATGGACCCTACTGATCTCACGTCTTGATTCTGGGTGAAGGAAACGACGATCAGGCCCATGAACTCACGAATATGTGATACATGCATGGCTATATACTAATGATGAATAAATCTTCTTGTTCTGATGGTACATTTATTTACTGCTCTTATTACTTCCCTATTTGGTTGTTTTTATTGGTATAATGTGTATTTTATGTCTGCTGACAATATAATTGGCGTACACTATTGTCTGATTGCCTGAATAAAATAATATATTGTCTGTCTTATTCTGTAATATTTGGAAAATACAGATCCATAAAAGGCAGCGTTGAGAACTTATTCGGCATCCAATTTTGTACTTCTAACAGGGGAATATAACTTGATGAATATGATGTAGTGTTTACCTATCTGAGCTGAGCAGGTCGAACGTATAGGCCCGGGCCCTTTCTTTTCGAACGCATGTGCCAAATTTGTAAGAACTCAGTTCAAGTACAAGTTTCGAATCTCTTAAGAATAAGTTTGTCACCTCGATTATTAAGATGATTAAGGATGATCATTGGAGTGAATGCACAGCGAATGCACTGGAGAAAATGCACAACGAATGCACTGGAGTGTTGGAGTGAATGCACAACTGGTTCAGGTCAGGCCTCCTAATGGAATAGGGCCTCGCTGTGCTCTACTCTTTAAGGTTTGTATAAATGTAAACACAAGGAGTTAAAGGATGTCCATTCAAATATGTTCTACGTGCTTGTGTCGTAAAACTCTGATGAAAAGGATAATGATCACTGGCTAATATACGGCAGTTAAAATGTAGCGATCGTAGGTAATTAGCTATGTTGTTCCAAGGCACAAAACTCTTAGGTGTTACACAGGAGGCTTTGACACTGAGTGAAACGATCGTTCTGATTGGTTCATCAGCAGGATGAGATTGGTTGTCCGCCATCTTGGGAGACAGCTCTCAATGACATTCTAAATCAGGAGGAAATATTCTGTCCGGAATTATAATGTGATATCATTGTATACGTTGTATTGAGACTGGTTGTCCGCCATCTTCCTTTAAAAGTTCTACCTAAATAATTTGTCTCGTCTCGTCGGTATTACAGGTAAGATTCAGAGGCCATCTGCCCCTCAATTACACGCCATTTTGTTCTTATTATGTTGTAGTTCCTAGCTGATCTATAAAAACTGATATAATACGGTTAGCTTTGAAGATATTGTTGGAAGAATAGTTCATAAATCTAAAAGTGCATGTTCGCATACTGTTTAGCAAGGGGTTGTTGACCTCGGACCCCCATTAATTTTCCATAAGCGACAATGTTAACGTCTAGCGCTGTAGCTCAGTCCCAAACATTCCGTGGCCAATAAGGCTTGGTGCATACCTGGCCCAGTCTGTGAGAAAGAAGCCATAAAAATCTTGACATAGGTTGACCGTCAAAATCTGGACCTTTCCATGCCGGCAGCTGGGAGGCGAGCCTAGCAACGCCAAGGGGACGTCACTCGCAGCCTCATCACTACCTTACACCGTGTGTTCTCTCACCCAGAATTTCAAACTTTCATCAGTAAAGCTCATACCTCCTCAAAGTTTAGACAGTTTCCAGCATTTTAATACCAAGCATACACCTGTGCACCAAAAATGGACGCCTTGGAGCAAAAAAAGACTTTATACCCTAAAATTCACAGAACTACAATCGTCCCTACCGAAAAACGGAAGTTGTAATGGGGGTCTGTGTCCTGTTGTTACAAGCCCAAGAGCTTTCCTTGCTAGAATTAATCTGAGATATAATGGTACATTAGTATGGTAGATTTCATAGTTTTTTATACATTTGTATTCATGAGACAAGTAGCCCTAAGAGCTCAGTGTAGTTACGTGTGTAACAAAGTAATTTAATTCAGCGATTGTTCGAACGGGTGTATATAAACGCGCTAGTGATTGTAGCAATTCAGGGGAGACAGCTCTCAAGGACATTCTAATTCAGGGGGAAATACTCTGTCCAGAAATATAATTCTGGACAGAATCCAGGCAGAATTTCAATCAATATTTTTAGAATTTTCTCTTAAGATTGGCTTTGGATTCTGTTGTCATCAATAAAGTTGTCCATTTAAAGACTACCATTGGAAGTATCTTAAAACGGGATAAATATTATTTTAAATATTTTTTAAAGTTTTAATTTAGAATAAATTTGAAAAAAAAGTATATTGCAGGATTTAATTAATTTTCACCGCGTTGTGCGGTGAGATGCCCATGAATTTTTCACTGCCTTTTTAACTATTTCTTATGTAGAAACTGTTTACTAAGACACAAAAATGAACCACAAAAAATGTATTTGTATAATTTGAATAGTTTGATTAATTAGGTTTACAGTCTGTTGGGAAGAAGAATGCGGTTTGGGCCGAGACGGCGAGCAGCTGTGTGACATACTGTGTGATACCGTCCTTAAATATACCTGGTTTGTAAATCAACTGATTGTACGTCTGTGGTGGTCCGTAAATGATACAGACGTGTCCCACAACTCTGAGTGAAATGGCCCGTCGGAAACACATAGGTCTACCGGTAACTAAATCTGTCGTAAAACAATCTCAACATGATGTATTAAGCAGTAGTTCTGTGCTATCATATATCACTACATGGAGTGAAAGGGAAAAGGCTACGTCACAGCATAGGCCCCGCAATCTGATAGTTTGACTGGATAAAATTCTCAAGATGGCTGTCTCCATTCACACCAGCCAATTGTGCAGTATTGTCATTTTGTTCGACACGTTATTTGGTGAAATCACAATAAAATAGTAAAGTATGATACCTTTTAGAATGTGTGCTGGATTTGACTACCTTTTTCTATTTTAGTTGAAAAATTAATCGGCGCTTCTTGATGGCATATATTTCTGTATAAATTACCAGCGTATTTAAGAATTGAATAAAGGCACAGACTATATTTCTGTTAAAGTGAAATCCGGTTTTTTACCATTGTAGTAGAAGGTTAATGTGTAGCCGAAAACACAACGCTTCGTGCAAAATTACTTGTGCTATAGATATTACCAGACGTACATAAATAGAGAGAGAAATATGCCATGATGCTATGATTCACCGTCTACATCCGGGTAATCCCACTCCACATTGATTGGCGCAACCATCACAGCAACAGGCGATCTATTTTAGACAGGCATGCGTAACACTGTGAAACTGATCTCATTTGCTCATCGTCACCTGCAGACGACATATTATTTCTTAGAATTCCTCAGGATAACCTTGTGTATTTTTTCTACAAGCTGTCTTCCTTTTCTCTCTCTCCTGCCCCTCTCAAACCGCCATAATGCTGGCGGTCGTGAAATATTTTTGAAAACGGCGTAAACCACCAGTCAAATAAATAAAATAAATCAATATTTTAGTAACATCCCACATTGACCTGTCAGACGAGAGTGTCGCATAAACTGTTTTACAGTCGTATGACACGGAGGAGTCATGCTCCCGCGTGCTTGTATAATGTGTGTTCTTGTGGCACGGCGATCTCATGCCTCCAAAGTGCGCTGCCGCCACTGAAGTATCATGCCGAAGACACCAAACACGACACCCCCACCCAATCACATTATACTTACTCTGGACCAAACAGTCCTGTGTCATTGCTCTAACCTCTTCGTGCTGAGCCCCAAAACGAGACAGCAACAAATAGCGTCTTTGGTATGACCCGATTTGGTAAAAATCAGACCAACTATAAATATGCATTGATAATGGGTCCCATAAGAAGCATATGTGTGTTTTTTTAGCACAACGTTAAATTCGAAGTTCAAAAGTAGAGTCGCGAAAAGAAGCTGCATACTCTGAAACAATCGAAATCGCTTTCATGTTATCGGTTTTAAACAATCAGCCGAGAGTTATACTATAACCCAAAGGTGCAGCTGTTTCTGAGTTTTTCACCCGAACCCTGTCTTGCCTTTTAACTATATCACCGTGGGGTATGGGCCACACGACTTTATGTTTCCGGTTGTTCTAACATGGCGTAACCCATGACCTCGTAAGATTTTCTGCATGGTTAAAAGTTGATTAATAGAGCTACCAAGAGCTTCAGCAATAATGTATGTGACCGATTAGGCATGTTACCACCCCTCCTCCAAAATAACTGATTTGAATTATTTAAATGACACTTCATTAGAGCATGACCTAAGTTGAGGGCAAAAAGTTTTAAACATTTTCTTTGATATATGTCACGTGACTTGGACGCCATATTGAATTTTGTCGAAAACCTTTAAAGGCTTCTTCTACATAAACACCGAAACTGTTGTCGTAAAACAACTCAGCCCCCAGAACTTTTGAAGTGTGAAAACATATAGCAGCAAATTATGCTCTGAATATATCACAAGAACGAACAGTTCTCTTTTAATTCTCTGGGCTAACCACGTAGCTATATACATAGGTTTTACGGATGAAATCCCGTGCAGTTTTATGTTCTTACTCTAATTATGGCATTGATTATTACAAAAGTGGGAAAATCTGCCTTTGACCTGTAGCTTGGAAAGCTGAAGCCTTCAGCACATTGCCTCGCTTTAAGACCTCTTTCATAGGTATATTGACAGATTAAGCTGCGACCAATAGATATTTCGTTTAAAGTTTGAAGAACATAATTGTCATACTGAGGCCATTGAATTAACACGTAGGAGAGTGTGCACAATGACTGAAGAAATCTCTGCAAATGTCACCATTTGGTCTGTAACTTGATTTATTTATTTATTTATTTATTTGAATGGTGTTTTACGCCGTACTCAAGAATATTTCACTTCTACGACGGCTGCCAGCTTTACGGTGGGAGGAAACCAGGCAGAGCCAGGGGGAAACCCACGACAATTCGCAGGTTGTCTGTAACTTTAGTATGTAAAAAAAAAATTAAAGTTAGAATGCTGAAACCTGTACCAAACTTTAGGGATTGAGCAGTTCTGTATTCCTTGTTTAGGTGTTTGAATCTACAAAAATTTTCAGAATGTTTTCTGCTTTTAATAATATTTGTATTATGAAACTAGATGTAATTGTTTATTTCAGAAGTTTCAGAACAACACTCAGTATTTGAGTGAGTGCGTGCTTGGGGTTTAATTGGGGTGAAAAAGGGTGGGGGTGTTGGGTGGGGTTGTTGGTGCTGGGACAGGAATTTTGTTTGGGGTTGTATATAGTGATCGCTTTTCCTTCCACCATTGTCCGTCCTATTAATCTTGACTACGCCATATTTCAGTGCTGGTTGTTGGCAGGAATCTGAAATTTGATTTATTCTTTGTTTTAAATAAACGACATGGTATGGTAAGGGAATCGGCCACAGTGCAAGAAACTGTGCACCCTAAGAAGCGAAACTGACGGGATAGCTATGAATGATAACTGCAGACACACTTGTGCCAGGCGTGTCCGCGTTTTAAATGAACCATAATACTTGCATACTCTTACGTACCTTGAAACCACCCCAATAAAAGGAAAAGTGAATGTCATTTGCGACCTGCATGGGGAAATATAGTAAATATTTTATTTTAATATTAACGTCTTTTTTCTATTTAACATCAGAATGCTGTCAGTGGAAAGTATCCAATGAATGGCGTTCTCGTTCGTAACCCCCACATGCATACAAGATAAGGCTGTTATCTTACGCAAAGCAAAACCTGTCAGCACATTTTCTTTGTGTCATTCACGGTTTACGATAAACATTTCACGAGATCGATATCGCCGCTCGAGGCTTAGGGACACTCCTGGAAAATATGCAGATTAATTACTGCTATTGTAGTCTAGTTTTAAAATCTTATATCTTACCGAGGTGAGCGAAGTGGAAATGTGAATGTTATATTATGTCGAAGCCTTGTCTGAGATTTTGCGCTGTAACTGGTGACTTGATATATTTACCTCATTTATATACTCACTAGATTAGTGTTTTCGCCGTACTCAAGGATATTTCACCTATACAACGGCGGCTAGCATTAATGTGGGAGGAAACCAAACAGAGCCTGCAGGAATCCCACAACCATCCACAGGTTGCTGGAAGACCTCCCCACGATCGTTCAGCTGGAGAGTATGTGCCTCATATTACGTGAGCGTGGATCATATTGAAACTTCGAAATTTTATTGGAAATTTTTGTTTTTAAACTAAAATATAACTAGTGTTGTCCTACTTTCACATCAAATATTACAAGGATCCTTTTATTGATGCTGAACAATAACACGTTTAAAAGTTTTGCATACAATATTTGTATTATACACAATGTTCTGATGTAAAAAACAAAAGGTATCAATTATCTCAGTTATATAAACACAGCAACAGTAACATTAAAACTAATCCATATTTATGTGGCCCATGACTCAGAGTTAAGCGGAAGTAGATATACACATGATTTTCCAAAGCTTACAGTGCCATAGATATTCTACAGTATGATTGTAAGCTGTAATTAATGGTATATTTGGCAACAAGAATGAAACTTTGAATGATGGCGCTTGATGGCTATACTTTTACTTAGAAGCAAAAATGATTTGTGACGTAGAATTAAATCGTCTATGTTAGTACACGCTTTTGTTTATGTGACTATAGGCGAGATATGTATACACCATATATGCATTGATTTCTGGGATATAGCTAACAATATCGAAATCACTATTAGTCCTCTCTATTGTCATGCAAACGACGATAGAGGAAGACCTAGCTGTTTTCATCAATGTACAAATCCAGATAACATGTATCAGCTGGGATATTAACACCAGATCTTAATGCGCTCGGATAAAAACAATTCAACAGAAGAAATCAAGAAGAGGAGAACCTGACAAGCCCACGGTGAAGCGTGCTCTGTAGAAAACTGCCTTAGACAATATCCCCATCGGATCTTTACAACAGTCTGTCGTAGATTTTAGTAAAATGAGAATGCTCCTAGCATAAACACATTTTTACTATTGGAAGTTTCTATGAAAGTATAAGAGTGAATCTGGAACTAAACACAAAATACAACCTGATCAAAAGCAGTTTCACTTTTCTTTACAGCCTCGGCAGTTTAAGTATGTCACACTCGGCCCCATTCTCGTCCAAATTTCCTCGGGAGAGCGACACCTGGTGGTGGATGGTGACCTCTCGGTTAAATGTCAGTGTTGTGTATAGCTGTGGAATCCATGTTTTGCTGGAAGGCCTGGGGATTTTCGCTTCCGGTTATCTCGGGCTGAACACTATTTTCACTCTCAGCGGCGGGTTTTAGATCACAAAAAAATGGTATTTGTTTTACTGTGTTGAGGAATTCTCTTTTGTCTGAAATACTTCAGAATGTTTTGCTCCCTGTGATCTGTGGGCTGAATACTGCTTTCATTCTGATTGGTGGTTTTCAGATCACACAGAATATGGTACACGTTCTGTTCTGTTGAATGCACATTGTGCAGAAAGATTTTGGGGCTTTGGCATCCGGGCTGAATTCTGCCTTCATTCTCATTGGTGGTTTCCAGACCACACAGAATATGGTACTCGTTCTGTTCTGTTGAATCTACATTGTGCAGAAAGACTTAGGGGCTTTAGCTTCCTGGCTGAATTCTGTTTTCACTCATTAGTGAACTTCATTTTTCAGATCAAACAGAGCTTGGTACTGGTTCTGTTCGGCCTGAATTTTGCTTTCATTGGTGTTTTGCATCATACAGAACTTGGTACTCGTTCTGTTTTGCTGAATCCACATTCTGGTAAAAGGCTTTGGTATTTTCGTACATTTCGGGCTGAATACTGCTTTCTTTTCCGTGGGTGGTTTTCAGATCACACAGAATATTACACTCCTGTGGTGAGGTGTATTCCATGGCGGCGGCAACATCCACACCTTTGTTTCCGGAATTTCTGTCCAAATCCACTTTTTCGTAGGCGCAGGTCTGCGCGATAGTTGTTGAGCAAGGTGCATTGTCTTGGCCCCTGGAATCCGACACGGAAACATTACTGTAAGCAGCGTTCGCTGTTATTTGTTCCACAGAAGGCCGCATGGAGGTGTAACCAGTGCCATCGCCACTCTTTCTTTTACGTTTCCTGTTACAGAAAAATGAAGTTCATGTTGAACTTTCTAAACAAGTACACGGATATTACAAATGAACCGCAGGCCGTTTCAGACAAGAGAAATGAATGCAGTATATATTCAAAAAGGAATTCATCTTCCCACGTAATGAATTTTACATCGTAAAGGTAGGAATAACTGTTCTTCCAAATTCCTACAAAGTAAATAATTCTGCTGCTTAGTTTAAAAAATATTTCGTCTAGTTTATTTTCTAACATGCGCCTTTCCGTTAGTCGACCTCACCCAAAGTGATCTCAAAATGAGTGGTATGGTTTTGGAGGGGAGACAAGCTGCTCTATAAGTGGTCCTGATGATATGAGAGTCTGTCTTTTGAGAGAAAAGTGGGGGTCAGCTGACTCAAAAGTCTGAGTTATACACCTGAGCTAATTCAACTCAGAGTTATATGACCAGATAAAAGCCTTGAGTTTTCCGGCTTATCAAGTGAGTCAGCAATAGAAACAGATGAACTTAATGACTCAGCTGATTGGGCCATGTGACTAAGTTTACTCAGTTGAATTAGTTATAATTTTATACAATTTTTAATACAGCAGTGGACCCTAACCTTTCTTTTAGCTTTGATCGGTTGTTCTGTCTGTCAATCTGTGTTATAATCGGTCAGTGTGTGGCACTGCCGATCAGTCTGTCTCTTGGTCTGTCTGGTTAATGGTTTGTTCTTTGAACGATCGATGCGTCAGCTTTTTTGGTGGGTTTGTTAGTCGGTCTGTCGGTCATTCCGTAGAACGGTTGGTCAGCATGCCGTAAGGACGTGTCTATTGGTTTGATCTGTTGGTCGGTTGGTCAATATGTTAGCTGGTTGGTCAACATCTTGGTAGGTTGGATAATATATTGATCGGCAGGTCAATACTTATTTATTATTACATTGGTTTTTACGCTCTACTTAAGAATATTTCACTTATACAACGGCGTTTAGCATTATGCTGAGAGGAAACCCGGTACTATCCGTGGGAAACCCACAACCATCCCAAGAATGCTGCAAGACCTTCTCATGTACTGCCGGAGAGGAAGCCAGCATTTTTGGTTGGTCAACATGTTGGTCGGGTTGACAGTTTATTACTTGGTTGGACAATATGTTGGTCGGTTGGAAAATATGTTGGCCGGTTGGTCAACATGTTGGTCGGGTGATTAATATCTTGGTCGGTTGGTCAATATGTTGGTCGGTCAGTAAAATATTTGTCATCCTATCTTTTATCTGCTTATATTTGCAGACATATGCTACCTACGTATGTGTGGGGGGAGGGGGATTTCACACGAGATACATATCCCTGTGAGTCTATACTTACCGAACAACAACAACCAAAACGATGACAGCCAGCAGAATCGCCCCTCCTAACCCAACAACCAAGCCTGCAGTGAGTGCCGCGGAATTTGTGCCTGAAGAGGATTTATAAAAAATGAACGGTTTCAAGTATGACGCTGAGCGTAATCGCCTAATCAAATTGTCACTTGTAAAGATGCTATGGAGGCTCCTACGTGTAAACAAAGAGACTTGTGCTTTGAACTTCTTATTTCAAATTAAAATAATGCCCAATTTTCACATAATATGAAAATCTTAAGGTAGGAGACTATGTAATACGGACTTACATCAGTTTTACATTTTAACAGGTATAAAATTCTTGGCCTATTCAAGCTAAGGTAACACCAAAGAATCCTTATTAACCACTTATTTTCTCGCTTGGTCTCGTGTGTCGTGATGTTATGTGATGTTGCCAATGCAAATCTGTCAAGTGTGGCACTTTTTGCTTTAGGAGGAGAACATGCCTTAGAAGTAAAGTTTTTCATTGTACGTTTTCATTAACTCCTACAGTCTGTTTCTGTTCCTCCGCCGCACAACTTCTGAAGGAATAAATGAGTGGTTATTTCTGTCGCTATTTCTGGATGAGAACTCCTGACTGTGTACAATCTAGAGCTTGTAATGCACGACTGCACCTCTGAGATCCATCTTGTGGAGGGCAAAGATTCTTTGGTCAAGTTTTTCGATTGCTGTTCAAAGTCTGGTCTCTGCACCAAGGTAAGCAAACTGGATTTATCAAGGAGCAAAATCCTAATGTGCCATCACTGTTCACAATATGATCAGAAACTAGGATTGGGGAATACCAAACACTTTGAAAATGCTACTTGTTCCTGCCTTAGGTGTCCCCCAGCACTGAGAGGTTAGAACAAGGAAACATGACTGGTGGGCCCGATGCCAGTGTAATGTCATTGAGTTGGGTGTCATGCCTGGTGCCTGTTGTCATATTTGTCGTGTTTTCGGTACTGTTCGAGTCAAAATCTTTAATAAATATTCTCAATAGTCAAATTCGGTTATCAGCAATAATATTTCCAACAAGCTACGCATTGTCGTGGGTTTTTCTCAGGCTTTGTCCAATTTCCTCCCAAAGTAATTCTCATCGTCATATTCTTGTGTATGGCGCACAAAATACACCTATCAAGAAAATAAACAATAAAGAAATGAATAGTAATTAATATTTCTTTCAGAATTCAATCCCAAGATCACCACCTGTGTCATTGTTGTCTTGTTTTTTATGCGCCGCTCTCACCTGTGACTCCGTTATTCGTTGTACGGGTTGTAATCTTTACGCTTGGATCTGAAACAAAGACCGTCGTTTGTTTAATTCCCCTTCTTTATCTTGGGATGCACGATGTATTTCTGGTGTCAAAGAACGATGGGACGGTGACCCAGATTACCACCAGCGCATGCACAGTGTGATAGCGGAAATAGAAGCGTCAAATAAGTTGAAAATGTTAGAAGACTCTACAGTAATCCAGTACTATTTCTATCAATACTGGCATAATGGCGTTTTGCTACGTATGCAGAAAATAAATAGTTAAATATAATATACCAGTTTTATACCGCTACTATCATCCAGCCGAAGAATTATTACTATTTTTTGTGTAAATTTTTAACATCCTCAGTTTGTAGTATTGTAAAAGATGTACGCCGCGTGTCTCTCGTTCTGATTCAATCCTTCATCCCTTTATTATGAATTCAAATAAACTTATCATTAATCTTATCATCGAAAAAGACCCATTACTCCGTCACGTTTTATAATACAAGCTTTCACACCTGGTCATAATCGTGCATACCTGAGTAAAATCGTCCTCCGCTGTGACGCTGCGATATATGTGTGCTACCTTGTAGAGTTATGAGCACAGCTCCACAGAAATTGTGACGTATAAACAAAAGAATGAACAATAGGGGAAGTCATTTTTACGTTACGTCTGCAGTTATTTTTTCCAGATGCGTGGTCAGCAACTGAGCCTGGGCACCTGTACATAATTCACTACTCAGTCACCCAAAGAGAGAGATAAAAATGGTCTGTCAGTAATTATGGAGTGTTTTGTATGGTTTCAGTGCGCTGTGACTGGGTGATGTTTCATGTGTGTTGTCAGTATACTGAGACTGGATGAGGAATCGTGTGGTATCTGTACACTGTAGCGGGTTGAGGTTTCATGTCTGGTGTCAGTATACTGTGACTAGATGAGGATTCGTGTGGTATCAGTACACTGTAGTGGGTTGAGGTTTCATGTCTGGTGTCAGTATACCATGACTGGATGAGGATTTGTGTGGTATTGGTACACTGTAGTGGGTTGAGGTTTCATGTCTGGTGTCGGTATACTGTGACTGGATGAGGATTCGTGTGGTATCACTACACTGT
Organism: Liolophura sinensis; assembly: GCF_032854445.1. Lineage (NCBI taxonomy): Eukaryota > Metazoa > Mollusca > Polyplacophora > Chitonida > Chitonidae > Liolophura > Liolophura sinensis. Next base: position 11,754,244 of record NC_088307.1, read on the forward strand.
AGTTAGTTGATGTTTCATGTCTGGTGTCGGTATACTGTGACTGGATGAGGATTCGTGTGGTATCTGTGACTGGGTGAGGATTCGTGTGGTATCGGTATACAGAAGTTGGTTGAAGTTTCTTGTCAGGTGTCAATATACTGTGACTAGATGAGGATTCTTGTGGTATCTGTACACCATAGTTGGTTGAGGTTTCATGTCTGGTGTCAGTATACTGTGACTGGATGAGGATTCGTGTGGTATCGGTACACTGTAGTTGGCTGAGGCTTCATGTCTGGTGTCGGTATACTTTGACTTGATGAGGATTCGTGTGGTCGTGTGGTATCGGCACACTGTAGTTGGTTGAGGCTTTTATGTCTGGTGTCGGTATATTGTGGCTAGGTTAGAATTTGTGTGGTATCGGTACACTGTAGTTGGTTGAGGTTTTTATGTCTGGTGTCAGTATACTGTGACTGGATGAAGATTCGCTTGGTACCGGTACACTGTAGTTGGTTGAGGTTTCATGTCTGGTATCGGTATACTGTGACTGGGTTAGAATTCGTGTGGTATCAGTACACTGTAGTTGGTTGAGGTTTCATGTCTGGTGTCGGTATACTGTGACTGGGTTAGAATTTGTGTGGTATCAGTACACTGTTGTTGGTTGAGGTTTGATGTCTGGTGTCAGTATACTGTGACTAGATGAGGATTCGTGTGGTATCTGTACACTGTAGTGGGTTGAGGTTTCATGTCTGGTGTCACTATACCGTGACTAGCTGGATGTCTTGTCTATTAGCATACCGTAACTTGGCGGGCTTTCTGGTGTCTGCTATAATTGGATGGGGTGTATGTCTTTTGTGACTACAGTGTAAGGTAATGCGATGGAAGTGGTCAGGGTGCCGTGTCTACTGTGTCCAGGGACTGGTTTCATAAGGCTCACTTGGCAAAGTAAGCCTTTAACTACCATACCTCCTTGGCCGAGGGAATTAGCGTGTCAGCAGGGTGCAATGGTCCCGGAACCTCTCACCAATGCAGTCACTGTAAGTTCTAGTTCACTTCATGCTGACTTCCTCTCCAGCTATTCGTGGGATGGTCTGGCAGCAAACTGCGGATGGTAGGAGGTTTCCACAGGACTCTGCCCGCTTTCCTCTCACCGTAACGCTGACCGTCGTCGTATAAGTGAAGTATTTTTGAGTACGGCGTAAAACACCAATCAAGTAAACCATCAATGAATAAATCAATCAATCACTAAGACACCGGAGTTGCGGGTTCAAACCCGGTATTTGAGAAGTAATTTGTACATTCCCTAACTTCCACTGTTCGTGAGACCTTGGTGACTAAGTTATAAGCTGTAGACTTTTCACCAATACAGTGTGCATGTCTCATCTCTCATCACACATGGGAAAGTTCTTCAGTAAGATGGCAAAGGCCGGTGGTATACCCCGTACAAAAGACTTGTCACATGCAGAGTAATACTACAGCAGTGACAACAGAGTGGTAATTGGCAAATCTTCGAACGTCACTGGTGAAATACAGCCTCTTGTCAGTTTACCTCAACGTTTATTGGTTATCGGTCATCTTGGTGTCTTCCACTCATAAAACTGATTGTCATCGTATAAGTGAAAGTGCTTGGGCATGGCATTACGCAACAATGAAATAAATGAATTATTGTCTCTCCGCCGCGTAAATAGTGAGGGGGGTGGGGGTCATATGAAAATGCTGTCCACGTATCCACCCGTCCTTCTTTTTGTTACATCTGGTGAACATGGTATCTTTAGCAATTGCTACAATAGTCCACATCTAAATAGCGGGCTTGATGATTTGAAGAGGGCCGTTAGAATGGCTTTTCGTCACTCTGTGTTATCAACCCAACATGGCTACTGGCCGACATCTTTGATTTTCTGGCCGTGACACCTACCTTGGTGAACAGCATATCTTCAACCAATCTAGTTTATACTTACACAGTTGCTTTTGAGGTCATGGAAATGATTATAGGGATTGATTCTCGTCGAGCTACGTTATCCAGTATGGCTGCTATCGGCCATCTTGAATTTCCTGGCCGTCACACCTTTTCCATTAGTGCATGTTAGCGCATACTTAGAATGGAAACTTGTTTCATAATACATGTGACTCAATGGTCGTGCCTCTGCCAGCTATTCAGCTTGCTTGGTTTTGTTTCCTGTAGTATGGAATGAGTGTCTGTCAAATGTTATTTTTGGAAATCATTGGCACCGACAAAAGCCACTGGGCATGCGGGTTAATTTAGGCATCACGGTTATAATTGTCTGGATCAAGCAAATTATGACTTTATTATTTCAGTGAATTAACCTAGTAGACAAAAACAAATAAGTCAAATATGAAAGGGTGTTAACAAAGTCAACTTGCTTTTGTATCATAACTAGATTAAACTTGGTCTTTAATAAATCTTTAATAAATCGAAATCAATATCTGTAACGTTATTTAAGACCGGTCAAATTTTTTAACCATAATCCTTCTTTAAAATGAAATACATATGGATCAACAACGGTAGGGCAATGATAATAATTTGTTTGGAGCCACAAGGTTGAATTTTCGAAATGTTTGGTTTATTGGGATAAGCAGTTGTCTCCCTTCACCGGGATGCCGAAGCTTCAAAGGGACTCTGGGAAAAAAGATTTATGATGACTGCTAGTTATCTCATTAATGTTAGCTTACTCACTAAGGCTATTTGTCTCAAAAATGTTGGTTATCTCAATAATGCTTGTTATCTCAATGGTTTAGGCATCCAACTAACGTTAGCTATTTCAGTAAATGTCATTTATCTCAAAAATGCTCATCGTTTAGTTAGTTTACGAAATTACAAAAACGGACCAGGGCGACTAATTCTTTCGATTACTCAGTTAAAAACTGTGGAAAAACTTTCAATTAACAATACTCCAGTGCATTTAACGGTAACAACGATGGTATGTGACCGGGACATTCTCTTCCAAATAACAGATAAAGCACAGGGCGATATTCCGTCTGATTGACGGCATGCCACGCGTCAATTTCCATTTAAGATTTCCAGAGAGATAATGTTCTTCTAGAAACAAATAACATTTCATTACGGATCGACTCATATTAATAAGAGACTGATGAAGACGAATCGCAAAAGACTCCTGTAAAGTTAACAAATTCAAACAGATTGAAAAAAACATAAAATGTATTGTATTTTTATTTAATTTTCAAAATTGCAAAATAAGTGTGTAAATGCCTTTTGTTAATCTGGCTATTGATATAATTATTTTGTATGCCATCTCGAAAAAATTCTAGTCCAGAAAGTCTGAAATAAATAGATTTAGGTACTCAGCATTAAAAGTGCAAATCGACTTTTTCTGCAAGAGAATTAACGACTTCAGTGAACATATGGGCGCCGATTGTTTGATCATGTATTCAGAAATGACACAAAATAGCCTCTTTATTTTCGACATACTCGGCAGTTTAACACTCAACTCCACTTATCTGGTCGTACGTGCGTTGGTCCCAGTCGCTGATGGCCATACAACTTTAAGATGGTCCGGTATACACGTGACGACTGACATAGAACTTCCCTGAGTCACGTTTTTATTTCGCATACAGGGCATTTATGGCCCGACGCAACAGTCGAGTTGAGTTAAGTTAAGTCTTAAAGCTCTGCTGTATGCTGAGCTTCAAACTTTAAGTATGGGTTACAGGAGCAGGTTTTAATGGCGAAGTGGGTTGATTCGTTTGACTTTCAATCGATCGATCAGGCAGGTAAACCAGACGACGGTTCCATTTCAGCTGTGGGCAAGGATTCGTTTCGATTTTCCACTGTAAAAAACTGAGGCTAACTAGTATCCAGGCAATAAGGCATGCGCAAATTGTTCATCGTTGACTTGCCAAAGGCCAGCAGTTTTTCTTCTAGCATTTAGGTTTCGTCCCTCCCTGACATTAAATACAGTCGTACATGTGAACGAAATATTCTCTGACACGTCATCAAAAACAACAAAGTGAAATTTATTCAACCATAATAATAGAGATGGACATTGTCGGTGTGAAATGACAAATCTATAACCATGTATAGGAATCAAATTAGGACACATTCTTGAGTATGGAGATAATCGTCAATCCATTCATCAGTCTCGTCTTCCCCATTCCACCTATCCATTCTTCAGTTTATCCATACATCCATCAATTCGTCATTCCATCCACCAGGCCGCTGAGTAGGGCGTAAAGTTAAACTGTGTAACTAATAATAAAAAAAAAACAAAGAAAAAACACAAATAAATAAATAAAAAGATCCTTCAATTTTTCAATTCAATCATCATTCCATCAAATCTAATATCATTCTATCAATTCTATAGTTCTATACCCAATACTTTACATAGCCAATGCCATAACACATTGCGGAAGCGTCACTTCGAAAATTCGACATCCAACTTCGGTTCCTTCAGGTCCTTAATGTTGGACAGGAGCAAGCTGAAGTTCAGGTGGCTGAAGAGCGATTTAATGTTGAGAACGTTACAGATAAGACCTGAGCGACACCAAAGGCAGACAAAGGGTTGTGTCAAAATGCGAATCTGGGTGTGGACGCGTTCGTGTAACGGACGAAACCATCATAATGTTACGGGTCAATATTCGCCAGACGATTTTCCAAGACAACGTTGAACACAAACCTGGAAAAAACTAAGAAACTATATAAATTAATTCTATATAAGTTAAAACAGTTAACAGTTTTCATTGAAGATGAAAGCTCTATGTCTATCCATCAAATCAGCATTGAAATCGTTCACCATGCTGATCCATACGTTGTCGGTAATCATATTATGTAGCTGAGTTGCGCTTTTATTGTATCTGTTCATATACCCAACCTGGCGATCTTTTCCAACATGATGAATATACGCAGGCGCTAGCCCGCAGAGTTTACAAAGAAGGCATGATGCATACGGAGAATTTATCCGAACACTACAAGTGCATATTAGAAAGCAGTAATGAAACTTTATTTCCTATCAACGAGCTTCATGCACTTGATTCAAGCGGGAAGTTTATATTTTCAAGAGGCACGCATAATTCTTGGCCAAGCGAATGTTGCGCTCTAGGTGATTTCATGTCAAATTAACATGTAGGAATTTTAAATAGATAAAATAGGATAGACCTAATGAGAATTTTTCTTATATAAGATTCCGGGATTTATAATTTCATCTTATCCACATATACTGTACTAAAACGATCAGCAAAGGCTAGATGAAAATATCATTATGGACTTCCCTGATATTGGTTGCAAATATTCAGTCTGAATGTGACGTCATGACGTCAGAATTGCAGTCATCGACAGAAGGCCGGGGGATGGTGACACGCAAGACTTGTGCATTCCCACCAGAATTGTTACGTCAGCTGGTGACGTCACAGACGTTGACAAGGGCAAGCGTACATAGAAACCATTTCTGTGAACTCTCTTGTTCTAGAAGGATGAAGGTCCTACTAATCTTCTTGATAATGTGTTTTGCTTTGTGGGTGAAATGGGTGGCTGTCGTGTCCTTGGATAGTTTGAAGAGCGAGTGAGTATTGCTTTACCTTTCTGTGACGACACAGAACATTTACACTAATATATATAATGATAACGACTCCTCGTCGTCATATGGTTGAAAAGTTGTTATGTTTATACAAACCCCAAACATTCATTCATCCATTTAGTTCTTTGTGAGTGATAAGGACCATAAGAAAACTGACAAATGTAACTGCCGTATGCGATTTTCGTGATTTGAACTGAAGATTTGTGAAGTTCGGAGTAAATGCTTTGGTTTTATTTCTGTTAATTGTGTTGTTTTGGTCTTCATTATTGCCGCATAATGATGTGATATAAATTCTGAATTACGCCTTTGACACTTTGAGGACAGAGCTGACAACAGGACCGAGTTCCAGGATAATGAATGTAACGATTAGGAGCGGTTAATGTTGAAGCTAGGGTACAGGAATATGGCCAAACCGATCTAAGAGCTAAACTACAATCTGAACACGTCTGTTTGTTTCGTTGTCCACAGGTGCAGAGAACAGACAACCCTCGAAAAAGTGATGACAAGAGTAAGAGTGTTTTGGGGTTTTAAGGATCCCGATCCTCCGTGGTGGAAACCATTTCTTTGTGAGTGGGGAAATCCGGAACCTCGAGGTAAGTGTCTTTTACATTGTACTTCAGCTTCACTTGTCGCAACCAATATATACGATATAATTAAGAAGCACAGCAAATACTGTAAAAACAGAGGAGCGACGACAGTGTGATTGCTGACAAATAGTGACACGTGCCCGGTGAAATACGGCCTGTTGTCAATTTATCTCAGTCAGTGTTTTATTCTGAATGTTCATGTTAAATGTTAATAACAATTTTGTAGACGTCACTTGAAATGAAAGACTGGAATGAACACATGTAGAAATGCTTTCTAGACGTATCCAATTCAGAGCTAAAATTCAGTGCACAGTATTTTATTCTCTTCTTTCGAAATACCCTGACCTATCAAGCAATAAAGCTCACCATCACTTCATATATATCTGTTTTCCTGTTGCGTTCTACAGGTTATATCGAAGCGGTAAATATAGTTCCAGCGTTGTATCTTCTGTTGAGATTAGCCTGCAATCGGAAAAAACCCACCAGTAAGTTATGTACATGTACACAGAATACTTCCTCTCCACCCGTAAGTGGGAAGGCCTGTCAGCAACCTGCGGATGGCGGTGGATTTCCCCAGGGGTCTGCCCGGTTTCCTCCGACTAAAACGCTGGCCGCCATCGCCTATGCGAAATACTCTTGAGTACGGCGTAAAATACCTATCAAATAAATAAATAAATAAATAAATAAATAAATAAATAAATAAAAAATGTACATTGAATGGTTGATGAATCACCTCAATAGTATCATTTTTCTAATTTTCTGCTAAGCGGATTTCAAGATGTCTGTAATGAAAGAAGAAACAAAGATAACTTTCAAAAATGGATCACTTTGCAGAGAAAAATAAATGTTCACTTGACACAATACTTTGGCGAAGTCATACTTTTGGAGGGTTTTGGCTTATATTATTGACATTTCCAATTCTGTGTTGAATTTTAAATCCTCACAATATACAAATGTACTTGTTCAGATGGGAAGCTGTACAGACCGAGGCGGCCAAGGGTTACCCAGAAACGGACAAGTCACCGAGGTAAGCTACATAGATATACGAAACTGTTACAGACAATGAACATAAAGTTTATACAATTGGAGAGTGACGTCACCAGATGTTATGTACTGTGAATGTGGTGTGGAAAGACTACCATAGAAGTCAACAAGCCGGTTATATTTCATTTAGTGGAAAAATGTAAAAAAATCTGGATGAGTGTTTTCTGCCAAGATTTTCCGATAATAATCATGACAACTTCAGGCATACACTCAGGCCTTTTAAGGAAAATGTTATTTCTGAGGTTTAGATGTGGCTCTCCTGCTGTATATGTATCTCTGATGACGTGCACAGATTTCATTTTATTATGCACAAGGTGGATTAGGTTAAGCTCATACAGATTTTATTTCAATCTAACAGCACAACTGACGCCCATCAACCTCTGTCCAATGATAACCCTTCCTGCCGATGCAAACAGTAAGTTGAGTCTTCCCGAAAGGCTTTCTACATATTTGTGTTAACTGTATTCCCTACATTATGTGGTTAAAGAAATTGTCGAATGGAATTGCTATATGTTCCAATAGCAATATAATTGTACAGTTATTGATGCAGTTAAGAGAATGACTTTACATTAGAAGAGAATGACTCCAAAACATCAATATATATACTGAAGAATGCTTTGTTTTATTCTCAGAGAATCGCACTATTTGTCGTTTTGACCGCCGTCATACATTCCAATTCTTTGACGGCGAAATACACATAAAACATGTAAGTTGATATAACATTTTTACTGTTTGTATAATTAATACCAGTAAACCTATTCCATTTAAAGCGTTTCATTTACACTTAACAAAAACCTTTGTTTATTTGTTGATATTTGTTCAACTATAAGGAATAACGAATATTTTGTTGAATATATAAATTACTAATCCATGTCCTTGAAGACTATATTTTAATTTGTAAACATCTAACGACAGCAATAAATATTTAGTTATTTGTTATGACATTAACATACTATACTGCCGTCTTGTTGTGTTTAGAATATCCGCATATGTCCCTGTGTTGATTTGATTTCGTACACATATATAGCCCATATATATCCCTGCCATTTTGCTGCCACCTTATATCTAGAGCGCGGTTGCTTAGGGTATAAATCAACCAATCAGCACAAAGTGGTAGAATACAGAATTAATGCTCGCTACACGTATGAAGAGCTGGTGTGATTGTATTTGTAATTTAGAAATAAAGCTGTTACGTTTCTTACAGCAATACACGGTAGCCAGGCATCAAAGCCCAACTGAATGTCAAATAAGAAAACACCATTAAAGCAATGCGCTAAACTAATCTGCCATGATCAGAAAAATTAAGCTTTGGAAAACACGTGTTTGCGAACAGAAGCCAACTCACATAACGACGATTGGCTTGATTTAACTGCCGAAGTACACAGACAATGGAAAATTCAACAAATTCAGCTTGTATGTACAAACTGTAACAAAAATTACACAAACAGACAACATGGAGAAAAACCTAACAAAGATGAAAAATAATCAACTGGGTTTGAACCACACAGTACAAGATATCATATACATTACACAACACAATACAGCTTTAGTGTCGCATCTGGTTTACCCAGGCTGAGTTCAGTTTTGAGGTCGCGCGATAACAGAAATTTTTAGGAGACTATAAAGATATGAAAGTTTGATTTAAATAGTTAGAAGGAATAAGTGGTGTTTTGTGTTGTGCTCTTTCAAAAAGATCCCTACTCCAAAGCAATGGGGTACAGTTTCGTAGTTACTTTTCTGTGCGGCATCCTTAAGTCTATTGATAGTACTCATGAGAAACTACATGTCTTGGGCTACAATAAGGCGCAATTCTCAGATTTGTAGCTTCGTGGTTTTGGAGTTACAGGTGTTAGACATAACGTAACTGAAATGGTTTATTTTTTTTGCCATGTCTCAAAAAGTTACAAGGATAGGCAAAATCCGGAAACAGAAGGGGAATTCGCGTTGTCAAACACACCTTAATACATGAAAACTTTATTAAACTTAGACACGTTTCATCATGTGATAAGTTCGACCAATGACGAGCTTCCAAAGTTTTCAATGCCTGTCCAAGATTTTTAAATATTTGTTCTAGCTGTTTAACTCCATCTAATCAAACTGCTTACAGTAAGATGCACTACTCTTTCACTCCTTTATTTGCAGGGTAAACCACGGGGTCAGCAGAGATACAGGGAAATACTGCTGGGTCCAGTAGCGAAGACTTTCACAGCTATGCGCTGTGTATTGGACACTTACTTTAGAATGATGAATGTGCCAGCAACATCTGTCAAATGGACTTTTGCTGCTCACCCATGTGGCACCCCGAAGTTTCTAGGGGTCTGTACCGAGAGGGTCAGATTTGCTGTGGTCCTGGTCCCAGACGAGGAAATAAACGTCCAGGTGCAGCGTCTGGGACCAGTTAAAGGTTTGGTACGGGAGGTGACGTATCAGACCTACCATTTAACATATAAGGGGTTAGCCCTCAGAGATGAGGGTACAACCCTCTTATATGGTGCCAAGTAGATCTGATAATTCATCGGTTCTTCAGCAGGGAAGATCACATAGTAACATTCCAATGTGGGTTTTCATCCACACCCTCCCCTTGTTAACTGCCAGCTGTACAAGTTTGTCACTTTTGTCTAAATTTCAAATGATAAAATTTCTAGATTGTTTAATTCACCCAACTTTTAAAGGGCCAGTGTTCATAGTACCAAACTAATAAAAGTAAAAATTGCAACTTTGTTTAATTGTTGTAAGACTGGATTTTTGTCATGCCAGTTTCTGGCCACCTTGTACAGCTGGTTTCCGGCCTTGACCTTACCACCCACTATGTGGCTCCCTCTGGTGTTGACCCCTAGAAACTCTGCCTGCATGAACCTAGCATTCTGCCCAGCGCCATTTGTATAATAACAAATCTTTTACTTAAAACATGTTTATATCAGACACCCTGCATGGTATGTTTCATATAAATTTGATCATACAACAGAGATTTTTGTTTTCTTTTTACTTTTTGTCTAAGCAAATACACATTCTGAGTGTATTATGATTTAACGACGGTATGCATTTTGAAAATCTTCTGATTGTTAGTTGATGTACTATGTTCTTGAATTTGTTTTTTTTTTGTATCGGATTTTTTTTTAACGCTATATACTGCAGAATTATCCACTGATTATCATGGCCACGAGGTTTGTGAGTGGAGGAACCGGAGTGCTCGTAGAAAACCACATCCGTTCTACATCTACCTGACAATCCTTTTGACATAAATGGGTATCCCAGGCAGCAAGATCTTATAGAAGATCTTTTTTATTCCCTTTACTTTCTTCATCATCAAGCACAAACAGGTACTGACAACAGTGCTGTGGCCCAGAACACGCGTCCAAGAGAGAGTTGTATAACATAGGACAAAACGTGAACCATTCGTCTCTAAAACAAGCTTATGAAGTTTAACATTATGAATTATGAAGAGTGACTTAATGTTGAGGACGTCAGCTGAGCGACCTGAGCGACACCAAAGGCAGGCAGAGGGTTGTGTCAAAATGCGAATCTAGGTGTGGAAACATTCGTGTAAGAGGTCTGACCATAATAACGTTGCGGGTCAATATTCGCCAGACCATTTTCCAAGAAAAACGTTGAACAGAAACCGGAAAAGAACTAAGAAAAAATATACAATAAGAAATTAGGACAAATTCGTGCAAAGAGGAACAATTAACATTTATCAGTGAAGATGGAAGTTCTCCATCAATCAAAACAGCATCCAAATCATCTACCATGCTTGTGCATACGTTGTCGTTAATCATATTATATACCTGGGTTGCGATTTTAGTGCACCTGTTCATGTACTGAACCTGACGAACGTATTCAATATGATGAATACATACAGGCCCTGGCCCACAGGGTTCTTAAAGAAGACAAACTTACGCATATAGAGTAATTTAGAAACAGTTTAGCAGTTTAGAAACCCGAAACCAAACTTCATTTCCTATCAACTCACTTAGGTGGTACTAGAGGTAAGCTAGAGAAACTGGTGTGAGTTCTTCCCTAGCTCTCTTTCTAGTAACGTTTTGCATCCGTTCAACCCGTCGGCTAAAGGGATGGAGCTGGATGGGTGTACCCATATTGTCCAACATGACTTAGCCTTCCGTGTGTGGCTGTAATGGTTGCTTTGTAACCCAGTATAGCACATTTCCAGGCTGTCCAGAGATCTCTCTTTCTGCTTATTCTATACTTAAATCAATTCCGCATGAGCGTCACACCTCCTGTCCTAGATGTAACGTACCCGAGTCTTGTCTGTTCAGCTTTTATGTGAGAGAATGTTGCACTACGCTATGCTTGAATTATTTATTAGCCACTATGACTGGCATTTTGAGTGAATAAAGCCAGAAGTTGATGTAATAAATTATGAAAGAACATTGCTCATCAGACTGTGTGATTGTGGTGTTATGTGTGGTTGTGGTGTTATGTGTGGCTGTGGTGTTATGTGTGGCTGTGGTGTTATGTGTGGCTGTGGTGCTATGTGTAGCTGTGGTGTTATGAGTGGCTGTTGTGTTATGTGTGGTTGTGGTGCTATGTGTGGTTGTGGTGCTGGGTGTGGCTGTTGTGTTATGTGTGGCTGTGGTGCTAGGTGTGGCTGTGGTGCTATGTGTGGTTATGGTGGTGGGTGTGGCTGTGGCTGTGGTGTTGGGTGTGACTGTTGTGTTATGTGTGGCTGTAGTGCTAGGAGTGGTTGTGGTGCTGGGTGTGGCTGTGGTGTTGTGTGTGACTGTTGTGTCGTGTGGCTGTATCGCTAGATGTGGCTGTGGTGCTGGGTGTGGCTGTTGTGTTATGTGTGGCTGTGGTGCTAGGTGTGGCTGTGGTGCTATGTGTGGTTATGGTGGTGGGTGTGGCTGTGGCTGTGGCTGTGGCTGTGGTGTTGGGTGTGACTGTTGTGTTATGTGTGGCTGTAGTGCTAGGAGTGGTTGTGGTGCTGGGTGTGGCTGTGGTGTTGGGTGTGACTGTTGTGTCGTGTGGCTGTATCGCTAGATGTGGCTGTGGTGCTAGGTGTGGCTGTGGTGTTATGTGTGGCTGTGGTGTTTTATGTGGCTGTCGTGTTATGTGCGGTTGTGGTGCTGGGTGTGACTGTGATGTTCTGTGTAAAAGCCTTGCCTAGGTGTGGCTGTTGTGTTATGTGTGGTTGTAGCGCTAGGTGTAGAAGTAGCGCTAGGTGTGGCTGTGGTGCTAGGTGTGGGTGTGGTGTCATGTGTGGCTGTGGTATTATGTGTGGCTTTGGTGTAATGTTTGGCTGTGCTGTTAGGTGTGGCTGAGGTGCTAGGTGTGGCTGTAGCGCTAGGATTGGCTGTGTTACTTGGTGTACAAATAAAATCCATATTCGTGAATCAAATCAAATTTTCAAAGAGGGTGATTTTTTGCAAAAGGTAAAATTATGGTGGCTTTTATAATAGCAAAAATCCTGTTGGATTTACTCTGATCGATTGTTTTGCCTAATAAAACTAGTGTAGCCTCTTCAACTGCATTGAACCCAGTCGATATATAGAATAACCCTGCCTTTTTTGCACCTGCCCGTATTATGTCATCCCCAACTCTTTTACTGATTTTTGGTGAAGACCTGTTAATTAACTGTACATAACACTTACACGTACCCAAACTTCTTTTATGCAACTGAAACCATGGTTGCGCTTAATTATATGTAAACTCTTGTTTCTGCATACATATATCTTGGTTTTGCATGGAGCTTTTGTTTTTACATGAATTCGTAGGCTTTTGCCTCCTTCGACTGAGTATGTAATTTGTAATTATTGTTATTAGCGTTGCCATATTTTCTTGATGGAGGCAGAATATAAGTCAAGTGAAGTTTTTAATTAAACCATGAACGTAACAGCATGTATTTCGTCCCATATCAAGTATAATACGTCCTAGCCCTCTAAAATTATCCACAGACTAGTGCCCGTCCAGATGATGGGAAGCTCGGACTTGTCGCAATGGTCTTTAACCAGGTCACAGGATGTTACTCACCGGAGGAAGCCTTGTGTGTGTTTGTGGGTAATGTTCTCGCCATTTCTCTCATTGTCCTCGTTCCTCACATGAGAACTGGTCTGAACTTTTGCTTGACATCGCGGGCTCTTTTTGATTTGATTGTCCTCATATTTAGTTCGCTGATGACAGTGAATGTGTTGATAGACCCACGACACATGGTGTTTGACGACGGTGTTTGTATATATGTGAGTATACACACAATTAAAACTAAAATGTTTTCCCTAATAATATTACAAAGAACAATTCAGCAGTGGTAAAGGTGGGAAAACAGCCATAATGTTGGATTAACACTTTCAAAAGTCGTATAGATTTAAAGCTTTACAAAATGGTATTTATTTATTTAATTGTTTTAGGACACCATACTGAAGAATGTGTCACTTACAGAACGACAGTCACTTTATAGGGTGAAAACCGACTTTTGAAAAGTTACTAACAAAGTATGAAGTAGAGATATGTAACTTATACCTCTGGAAGGCAAGTGGTCTTCAACAAACGTTAGACTACAGAAATGGTCACGCTATTGTCGTAGTCAGCTCATTGTCACCAAAGCCACACGAAAGAACTAAAGAACATATTGTATAGTCAACAAAAATATAAACGCACGAAGCAATTTTACATTGTTTTCTCTCAGTTATAATCACGTGTTAACTCCACATGGGGCCTCCGTGGCTGAGTCGGTTAGCGCGCTCGCGCAGCGCAATGACCCAGGAGTCTCTCACCAATGCGGTCGTTGTGAGTTCAAGTCCAGGTCATGCTGGCTTCCTCTCCGGCCGTACGTGAGAAGGTCTGCGCAGCAACCTGCGGATGGCCGTGGGTTTCCCCCGGTGCTCTGCCCGGTTTTCTCGCACCATAATGCTGGCCGCCGTCGTATAAGTGAAATATTCTTGAGTACGGCGCAAAACACCAATCAAATAAATAAATAAATACTTAACTCCACAAATAGGATATTAGCACTCGCTGATTTGATTGCCTTCCTATTTGTTGCGATGTTGTCACTGTATATACAGCATAGGGAAACATTTACAATGCTGAATTAACAATTTCAATAGTATTGGATACTTAACAATTTAAAAATGCCATTAATTTATTTTTTTATTTGTTGTTGAACACCATACCGAAGAATGTTTCACTTGTACGACGGCAGTCACCTGGGTTCCTTGGGTATGTTGCCGACGATTGGCAGGTAATAATGAACTCCTTTCCATACCCACTTGTAATGCAGAGCCATGTACACTATCTTGGTGGAGGAAAAGAGCGCTTCAAGCAAGGTTAGACTGCGTAAATAGTCGTACGACCGTCGCCGATAGTTTACTAATATTTGCATCAAGGCCACATAGCTGAGTAGAAATTGTGATAATGGAACACTATGTTGATAAGAGATTAAGAAAAGTAGGTGTTGTGCTCCACACACTCGTGATGGGGTTTACATTGTAAAAGTCTTGTAATGTAACTTGCAGACAATTATTGCCCGTCGTAAGATTTAATATGTTGGTATTCATATGTTGCGTCATTGAATAACTCAAAATGTTGACATTATAATATTTGTGTTTTAAGAATGCATTTTGAGATCAGTGACGGATTTTGGCATAATCTAAACAAGCTACGGCATAGAGGTTCTCAGAGATATCAGATTTTTTTTTTGTTTTTTACCTTTAAACTTTATGGGTCATTTTCTCAGTAATCTTTTACTTATAGGTGAACAGAGTTATTTCTATATTCAAATGCTTGAGCGTCTTTAACTTTTTTCACAAAAGTGAAAACATTTTGGCCAATGCGAACAACCAATGCGGTTTTCCAAACCCCAAGTACTGTCACAGTACTGAAGTTGAGGTTGATAGTAAGTCTTACGACAGTTTTGAATAATATTGACTCCTATCATCATGAAAATTATGATGAAATTAATTGTTACATCCCTGTCAGAATAAGTGGTGTTCATTGTTCCGTCATTTCATTTCCAAGAAAATACGCACTTGTATCCTTCCGTAAATGTAAAAAAAAAACAAACTTCCCCGTTCTGCTTTAAATGTTAAGAAATTCCATTGTTTCTTCCTTCTGAACTTTTAAGGGAATACAGTGTTTCAAAAAATACTAAGAAGTTCATCGGCGTGTTCATTTGAATGCATCAGGATATCCACTGCTTCGTAATGTTGTAATGATAATGACGTTCTCTCCACCCATGCTGGTATAAAATTATTGTTAAGTGTTGCTCAGTAGTCAGTGTGACTGTAACTACAACAAAATGACATTTTCCTGAACTGCTGTAAATGCTCAGGGGATTCATTCTTGTCTCTTTCTGAATTTTCCTGTGGCATTCTACTGTAAATGTTAAAGAAATGTCGCATGCGATCCTACTGTAAATGTTAAGAAAATGCGCTGTTTTGCCCTATTTTTAACAATTTAGAAAGTTCTTTATTTCATCTTGCGCTAGATGTTTATATCTTCCGTCTTTCTGTAACTGTTGAACCTATGGATTTAAGTGGTTCTGAAATTGTTAAGAAATTTTTTTGTTCTCACCTTCTGGAAATTTTAAGGAAACCCATTGCTCTGTCCTTCTGAAAAGGTTGAGGAACCCCATTGCTCTATCTCTCTGGAAAGGTTGGGTAAAGGCATTGTTCTGTTCTTCTGGAAAGGTTGGGGAACTCATCATTTTGTCTTTCTGGTAAGGTGGAGGAAACTCATTGCTCTCTCCTTCTGGAAAAGTTGAGGAAACCCATTGTTCTGTTCTTCTGGAAAGGTTTAGGAAACCCATTGTTCTGTTCTACTAGGCTCAGTTATTACCGAATTTGAGGTTGAACCCAGGTCATCCTCATTTGAGGAGTGTTTCTCGTTTTGGGAATAGGCTGTTTGCCATTCTTACATGGTACATCGAATCAATTAACTTTTCTTTTATTTATTTGTTCCCGCAGGTCAGCTGTTCAATTCAATACCTAGGGGATCCATGGTTTGTTCCACGCTGACGTTCGTGGAACGCTACACATGTGTCTGCCGTCCTTTGACGTCAGGGGGAATGTGGACTCGTGAAGAAAGTAGGCTTGCTATTGGCTATAATCTGGTTAGTTTCTCTCGGAGCTGTAGTTCCGTATGTCTACGCTGGTGCTGACTTACCGCCTGTGTACAGCATCGTGACGATGTCGTATTGTGCCATGGTCGAGGAGGGTATTACGACATCACCCTTCTATTGGCAACCACCTTCCTGCCTACACCGCTACTAGTGGTCCTCTACTGCAAGATGATCCACTCTCTACGGATCCCAAAACAAGAGAGTGACCGCAGTGGTGCGGAAGTCAGAGGGCCCCGCAGACCACTACGCAAAACTGTTATGTTAACCCTGATAACTGTCATCAATACAATCCGCAGGCCGCCGCTAGATACTAGCTTTTTAATATCCCAGATTAACTTCGGGGTACTACAGTATTTTAGCCTGAGGTCGCTGACGTTTTATTTTTTTTCCTTTTGACGCTAATGTTCATCAAGAATTTTGCTAACCTCATTATTTACATGGTTATGGACTCTAACTTTCGAGAAACTTATAAAATATTGTGCTGCAAATGTTGTAGAAAGTGCAGATACAAGTAGTCTATAAATGGTTACTCGTAAAACTCTTTCCCGCCTTCAACAAAGCGACCCAAAGCGGTACAGCAGTTTTGTTTTGTCCTGTTGTTTCAGTGTATGTGTATTTATAAAACGTTTCATAGGAAGATAACCTTGCGTTTTAACCCCGATTTGGATCTCTAGCTAATCCGAGCCTTTCATTTAAATGTACTGTTGAATTTTAAAATTTTAAAATTTAGCATTTTTTTGACATTTGTGCTTATATCATTTGCTAATATAAATAAGATCTCTTTGATATTCTCAGGCGTGTTGAATGTCTTCGCGTTTTTTGCGCTAAATGTTTACCAACTGCTACATTTTCCACTTGATGAAAAATAAACTTGTTTTTAAAAGTAACGTTAATTTTTAAAACAGTTGTGTTCAGGAGGGAGTGAAACATTCCACTTTTAAAGTGGGCATCCAAACGTTGCCAGTGGCAAAAATAATGCTCTGATTACCGCGCAACGCGAGACGGGTCACTTTCATGGGGATGGTTTATTATTGCATCCAGCAAATGACTCATGTGCATACAGGTATATAAATGTATATAAATATTTTCTTGACGTTGTTCTGTTGTGAATTGAGCATTTGGAATTAGTCCCTTTTATATATTATGTATAGCAAGTTACACAATATAAGTTATGTATATATATATATATATATATATATATATATATATATATATATATATATATATATATATATATATATATATATATATATATATATATATATATATATATATATATATATATATATATATATATACCAACACACATACACTCACTCCCACGCCATGCCACATCATTCGACATGATCCCAAAGACCATCCCACACATATCTTAAAATTAATGTTATTGTGCACAATACGTCTTTTACGTACAAGTAGGTCACTCGTTGGGACGTAAAATCCGAAAACTGCTACAATTGGCTCAGTCAATGTCCACTCAACCAAAATCAACTTAATATTGAATGGCCAAGCAGCACCAGGCGACTTTATTCGATTGTGTATTACAATCTGAACATTAATATGTGAACGTCGCCAACGAGATATAATATTTCTGATCTACCAACTCACGACAGTGTGTATAAAATGTATGTCATTAATTTAAACTGTCCACGTTTTTGTGAGACTTTCCTCTCCGGTCGTACGTGGGAAGGTCTGCCAGAAATTTGCAGGATGGATGTGGGTTTTCAAGAGTATACGTATGTCTGTTTTGACTTTCCTGCCGCCATGATGCTGTAGCAAACTGTATTTATGTATTGTTATTACCGCTGGTAATTCGCCTTGTTACATAGCTGCTTTTCTAACTTATACATTACCACTGATCATGGATTATGAATGAAAAACAAAAACCAACGAAATAAATAAATAAGTTCTAAAAATGTTTTAATGATATATGCTGCTAAAGGTCACATATCACCAATGGTCGGCGTTCAATATGTTCAGTTTTTCACAAGCAACTCAGCAGTATGAAATTAATAGATTGAACACTTCAAGTATCTTCAGGTACAACCCGACTCTGTTATTTATATATTTGATCGGTGTTTTACGCTGTACTCAGTAAGATTCCACGTATACGACGGCATTCAGCAATTTGATGGGAGGAAACCGGGCCAACTTCAGGGGAATTCACAACCATCCGCAGGTTGCTGAAAGACCTTCCCACATATGGTCGGAGAGGAAGCCAGCATGAGGTGGACTTGAACTCACAGCCATCGTATTGGTGAGAGGCTCCTGAGTCATTGCGCCACGCTGGCACGCTAACCACCTCGGCCACGGAGCATGATACTTCAGTGGTGGCAGCACTTTGGCGGCATGGGCACGTCGTGCCACCAGGAGACACACTACATGTACATACACACTTAATGAGTCCTCGACGTCATATGATTGAAAAATTGCTAAGTATGACGTAAAAGCACAATGTAATGACTGTACACAGGGAAAGACAGAAAATAAATTCGTTTTGCATAAAAAATACAATGTGTGTATGTATGCGTCGGGTTTTACGTCCTACAATACGATACAATGTAGAAAAAACACATAAATTACGATATTACAATATAATCTTTCAAGTAATCGTGAGGAAAAGATACACACGTTGTTTATCTCAGGTACACCTTAACCGCAACAACTATGCAACGGCACAGTATGTGTATTTTGTGCAACATGTGTTCATGTATGCAAACTTTAAATGAGTACCAAACTCTCTACCTGTAATACACATCAAGTTTACATCGCGAGCTACACATACACATTCATACACAAAAAAACACATACTTTCTGAGAATAAACCACCGTCTTTAGCGTAAATACACGACGTGAGGCTGTGGTGGGTTCCGACAGACGTCAGGCTGCGGTGGGTTCCGACGGTCTGCTAAGTGCCCGGATCAGCTTCTGCCAGAACATATGTCTGCTCAGTTCACAGTCAGACCAGTCTATGTATATCTTGTCTCGCATCAGAAGCATTAGTCGGTTCGTCATGTTACGGTGCTGAATGTCTCCTAGTTTCACTAGGATAAGAATTTCTCTCCTTTCATCGAGAAGCTTGTGCTGGGCCATTTTTAACTCCCATTCACACCATTCGCTGGCAGCGAAGCTATCCGAAAGGACGAGAATGACTTTCCTGCTGGCCTCCATGCTAACCATGATATTGTCTACAATGTCGGTTCCAGGTATAAAGTCCCTGTCGTACAAACACAGCTTAAATCCTTCCTCATCTTCCACTCTGGCTAAGAGTTCCTGGATCACCCAGTTCCGGTCTGTGGCACTGTAAACGACGAAGGCGTCATAATCCTACCCTTCCGTGTCCTCGATTTCCGTGTATCCTTTGAGTTTGGAACGCGTAAGGAAACAGCAGTAGCTAATGTGCATCCTGTAACGAACAAACACAGTCACAGTAATCGCAATTACGACGGCAGCCGTACCCAGGGACGCGGCAAGAATTAAGGGCAAGTTTAACTTCTTTACAGTACAAGATTCTACTGTAGGATTGAAGGACAGCAGGTTCTTATGTTTCCATTCTTTCGGGGAGTAACATTTGTAACATGTGTGGTTCAGAGCCACGATAGTGACTTTGGTGGTTCGAATCCAATTCCTAAACCACATTAAATCGCAGGTGCAAGCGAAAGGGTTGCCGGCCAGATTCAATTTCTTGAGGTTATCCAAGAGAGATTTAGGAAATGAATATTCGGAAATCGTAGAAATGTTATTAGAGTCCATGTAAAGTTTTTCCAGTTTCTTGGCCTCTGTGAATACACCAGGCGTCCAATCACTAATAGTATTTCTAGAGGCAATCAATTCTCTCAATGAAGGAAGAACCCTAAACAGAGGTTCCAGTAGACGTTTATAGATACCCATGTTTTCTATTATCAGTCGTGTGAGCTTAGAGAGCGGAGAAAAAAGTTCCTCTAAAGCAGGGTTGTTGATGTCCATAATATTATCCGTCAAATAAAGCACATCCAGGTTTGGACACAGTTTGAAGAAGTTTTTAGTGTCGGCAGTGCTGAAATGAAAAGCGTTTACTGAGGTCCAAAATAACGTAACGAGAATCTATTAAAAGCGAAGCTGGAAATCTGGCGGATATTATTATGCTTAAGATGAAGTCGTTCTAATTTGGGCGTTTCCCTAAACAAATTATTTGCGAGACTTCTAATGTAGTTAAACTTCAACTCTAAATGTTTAAGGTTTCGTAGACCGGAAAAGTCCTCTTTCGCTATCTCCAGAATTCGATTATATCCGAGTCTTAGCTTTTGAAGTTTTGGGTAGACGTTGTCATCAGGCGAGGTCTCTTTGAAAAGTCGTGGGATTTGCCTGAAATTGTTCCAACGCAGCCCAAGAATAGTTAAATTCCTGAATCCTTCAACGTCCTGTAAATAGGTAATGTAGTTGTACGTCAGAGTCAACGTGGTCAGTTCTCCCAGCGGTGACAGAGCCTGACCCGAAAACGTCAAAAAGTTGTTGTTACGTAAACTCAGACTTCTTATCTTTGAACCTAATAAACAGTCCAAAAGACCAGAAGGGAAAGTCTTGAAATCCATGTTATCCAACTGTAATACAGACACATTGGAAGAAGCGAGATCACAGAATGCCATTTTTAGGTCTCTCAAGTATATACGGTTATTCCCGCTCAGGTCTAATTTTGCTCCTTGGCAGAATTTCAAACCGAGAAATACATCTTTTTCGATGTGGGTTATCTCCGAGTGTGACAAGTTTAGACATGACAGGGAAACGTTAGTTACGTTAGTCAAAGTCTGATTTGTCAGCGTTCCGAAAGACGCGCGTAAAACCGTGACAGAAGTCACGTAAGCAGGAGGAACTGGGATGTACGGTATGTTACCAGTGCACTTCATTTCTCTCTTCGACTTAGTGCATTTACAGAAAGCTGACAGAGGACAACTGTCGTCAAAATTCGTTGTTGTTGAACTATTTGCAGGTTTCTGGTCGAAGCCACATTGTAAGTCATCACTGAGGCCCTTTTTCATCCTTGTGATATGCAGACTAGAGAGGAATTCCTGGTCCACAGTGTCTGCAAGTGTCAGCCCAGCCTGTGCATTAACCAATCTGTTGGTTCTCGTTTTGTCAACGCTACCATTGTTAGCATCCACGATACCTGTGTCGACATGGGAATCTATTTCTGATGTTGTAGTCATTGAAACCGTACGGCATTCTCTGAAGCAGACGACAAAGCAGGTGACAAAAGCCATCATTGACCTCACACTCTGTCTGCGCGCGGAAATCATGATCATTATTACGTTTTCTATATCAACGTGGCGACGGAGGGCTCTGAAAACGAAAACATATAATACAGCGTGAAATGACGAAAGATTAGCGCTTTCTACTGTTCAAGTTACAGCAAACAGTTGACAACAGACTTCCAGTTCTTGAATATTTTATGTTTAAATTAGACATTATTGTTCTTCTGTGTTGTATGCATACATCAGGCGGAAATATTTCCATATATATTTGATTAACCACTAACAATGCCCCCAAGAACTGTTCACTTGTATGACTTGTATCAGGTTAATCCGTGGAGGAAAGTGGAGTACTGACAGTTATTCGTCGCCCTTCGCTGGGTACCGGACAAATATCCAGACATAAAGCCCCAGCACTCAATACCGCCAAACCTAAATTTTCGATGCAGTGATAAGAACGTTTTAAATGAATGATGTAAGCATGGTTCCTGATCGTGCTGAAACCATCCTTCTAACAGCAGATAATGATCAAAGAACCCAACGTATCATGCATTGCTACATCGGTGCTGAGATCCAATAAAGCATTCAGCGGACTATATTAGACCGACACGCCACAAACAGAGAGTAATTCAGTACGCAGTACAACGCTACAAATTAGACTCCCACGCCACAAACAGATACTGATTCAGTAAGGCATGCGGCCTTAAAAATAAGATTGATTGATTTATTTGATTGGTGTTTTACGCCGTACTCAAGAATATTTCACTTATACGGCGGCGGCCAGCATTATGGTGGGCGGAAACCGGTCAGAGCCCGGGAGAAACCCACGACCATCCGTAGGCTGCTGGCAGACCTTCCCACCAACGGCCGGAGAGGAAACCGACTGAGCCACAGAGGCACTAAAAATTAGACCAACCAGCTACAGACACATACTAATCCAATAAGACATACAGCGCTACAAATTAGACCGTAAGCCATACAGCGCTACAAATAAGACCGACCTGTTGCAAACAGATAGTGATTCAGTAAGTCATACAGCACTACAAATAAGACCGACCTGTTGCAAACAGATTTTAATCCAATGAGCCATACAGCGGTACCAAGTTGAACCGTACCGCTACAAGAACATACTTATCCAGTGAGCCAGCAATATATATACGCCACAGTTAAGACGGCACAGAGACAACTGTGCTGCAGTTATGTAACAACTAAATAAGGTAGCACACACCTTAAAAAGATACACAAACAGCACGGAGCTGACCTTATACTTACCCTTCAGTGTATATACAACCTGTCATACGGATCTCACACCTTTCATCTACCAGGTCAGTCTCATCAGAGAGCCTGTGGGTTGTAGGTTAGTCAAACACACATACACATAAAGACCATCCTACGATGCCCTGCCATGTTATAAAAACCTAACATTTTAAAAGAGGAAGTTGTAACTTCCTCACTTGGCGTTCAGCATGAAGAGGATAGTGCAACGACTGTTTGACCCATATCAGTATAATGACTCGGGCGGGGCTTCTTACTTGCCTTCGGTAAGTCGTCTCAGTGAAGCAGCACTAGGTAAAAGAGCGGTGGATATCCGTCCTGCAACAAGTAGGTACATAACATACACCCTGAGGATTCCTTCGTCGTCATATGACTGAAAAATTGTTGAGCACGACGTTACACCCCAACACTCACTCACTCACACACAACACGCGGTTTCGGGTTTTATGTTTTTACAACATTAGGTATATGGCCCCTACAGCGATTTTTTCTTCCCGAACTCAAGTGATGTTTCGCTCATAATATCAGTTGCAATAGCTCACCGCACTCGTTCTACAATGCAGATTGATATAAGCTCATTCTCCGTTATTGGCCAACTTGAAGGATTGAAACAGACAGAAAAACAACAAAGAAAAAGCAACCTGTTAAACTCAACAGAAATTCTGTTGCCTGAGTGATGCTAGAATATATTCTGTTATATCAGCAGATTATTCTGTTAAATATAACACAAATATTCTAACAAATATTATAACACAAATTAATTCAACAGACTCATGTTGACTTCCCCTCCAACCGTACGTGGGAAGGTTTGTGAGCAGCTTGTCTATGGTCGCGGGTTTCCCCCGGGCTCTGCCCGGTTTTCTCCCATCATAATGCTGGCTGCCGTCGTATAAGTGAAATATTCTTGAGTATGGCGTAAAGTACCAATGAAATAAAAAAATAAAATTCTACACCGCAGATGAATATAAGCTCATTCTCCGTTATTGGCCAACTTGAGGGATTGAAACAGACAGAAAAACAACAAACAAAAAAAATTATTATGTTAAATATAGCACAAATATTTTATTAATTCAACGGACTCATGTTGACTTCCTCCCCGGCCCTACGATGGAAGGTCTGTGAGCAGCTTGTGGATGGCCGGCCCGGTTTCCTTCCACCATAATGCTGACCGTCGTCGTATAATTGAAATATCAAATATCAAATATATCAATCAAATAAATAAATAAATTCAACAGACAGATTCTATTAGAATAAGAGGGTATTATGTTGAATCTGGCACAACATATATTATTTTATAATAGCTAAATACAGTCTAGCATCTCTCAGGCAACAGGCAACATAGCTTCTTGTAACAGTCAGAACGACCTCTAGCCAGAACACCCTGTACCAGAACGCCTTCTATATATAATGCATGTGCAAGCTAGCAGCATGGGCATAGGTGTGTGCCTGCGATCATATTGTATCATATATTCCATGTGTGTTCTACATATATGGCCTATAATATTGCCCCTGAGCATAATTTAATTACTCTGATGTGTTTGAATGTCAACTGGTGGGTTTAGATATTGGGACTTTTTTTTAAGTGAATGCTTTTGAAGTCAAAAAGTGGGTGCAAATGCGAACTACGTGTATTTTAAACTATCAAACAAAATCTAGCCCACAAATAATTAAGGGATAGTGTATACAGGCACGTGTACACGGCTACGCGCTCGCAGACTGACCAGTGTTGTTAAACGTTTACACACGTTGGACACATGAGGTGCGGTGTCTTGGGTAAGTGAGTAAACAGGATTAATCCAGCGTCTCCGGCTTTTAATGCCCCATAAAAGGGCATACACGGTGATAAAAATGCCAGTACCATTATTAAAAATAAAACTTGGCCTTGATTCCTCTACCACCCGAGAATACAACTGCAAAGGGTTAGTCACTGTTGTAGTGACACGATTGTGAAGATTTTACGGTTTATACAAGACTGATAGAGGGTTTAGATAGGTTTTTAGGTAGAGAGCGTTCTTGCAAGAGGGCGTGTTTGACCTTCATACAAACGTGTAGGCCGTTCTCCTTACAAACCTTTTCTGCCTGATGAAAACACACAACGGTTTTCTGTCTAGCTGTGTGGAAATATACACAGGGGTTCATAGTAGTCAAAATGTTAACTAGCCATCAGAAATATTGTTTTTTTTTAAGGTTGTTTGGATTTTTTTTTCAGATCTTACTGCCCTGTAATAGTGCCATATTGAGTTTTTTTTTAAATATCTAACTATTCTAGGAGAAAATTAAAATATTGTTTGCTTGATGTTACATGACCTTTATGAAAGAGGGTAGGTAGATTATTAAACTTCCTCAATTAAAATCCCTTTATTAAACTTCCTTGATTTAATTTCCTCAACAATGATCAGAACGTAACACTAAATTATGTCACCCAATATTTGGCAATTCTCCTCCCCCACCCCACCCCAAAATATATTCTTATTCTGTACAGAGTGGGCGAGCATGTGAAAATATAACCAAAATCCTGTCCAGCTGATACTTTTGATGGAGTTAAGTGGGACCTCATCACCTGGTAAAATAAAATCTATACAGAGAAATCTGTTTCCATTTTCCCAAATTTCGTAATTTTAATTAAATTTTGTGAGATTTAGGTGATTCTTCCTTCATGTAAAGGATGAAACATTTTTTTCTGTCTTCAATACATCATTCAATGTACCAGCTTGTCTACAAGTATGAAGAGAGTAAGCACCTAAGTGAACCTCAGCTCAGATCACCAGCTTTAATCGAACCTACACTGTCCAAAACATTTATACGTGAGGAAGAGCAGAGCCAAAATCATGTTGTGTTGCATGAAGATTAAAGGTTGGAACATATCAGCTTTGTATTTGTATGTCAACTTTCCTGCATCTGAAATGCACCTGCCATTTCTGTTGTCACTACCATTGTTTCCATTTCACAACAATGTATCAGTAGATACGTTTTCTACCCACCAAAGCATCTGGCAGTGGTGATATGAATGACAGTTCATGAAATTATACGAATATATTCACAGCTACATGCTCCCAAACATAGAGTTTTGACGAGGAGAAAAGCTATCCACACATCTGAATAACGTTTTTATAAATTTTGGAATCTCCCGAACGGTATTTTTCCATGTCAGCAGAAGGGGCTCATTTGGGGGTCTCTTATACTGTGAAATGGGATTAACACGGAACATACAAGGGGCTCTGTTGGGGATTCCTTGATAACGTACAGGTTTAAAACAAAAAAAACTTATGTCTCGATCATCTTACAGCAGGTATTATGATGTCGTACGGTCTCAGTTTTTCACCGTGATTATAACAGACCATGACTGACTAAATTTAATTCAAAAAAATAAACTAGGTGATCTACGAAAGTGGACTTCACAGGTAGAGACCTGTCTCGATCTACGGGTACCGCTTTAGAAAGCTTTATATCTCGAAAGAGAGAACGTCACCTGTAAACAGAGTGACATTTCAAACGATCGATGCCAAAAAACAAAACAAAAAAAGCAACAAAACACAAGTAGTTAAATGAAATAAAAAAAAAATGGCATCTGTAAAACACACACAAAAACTTCTGTCGGGGTCTTTTTCAAGGGTCGGTCGCGTAACATCAAAAATATAATATTTTAGTTTTGACCCTATAAAATTAATAAGACAAAATAATAGTAACTTTTAAACTTATGAATTATCAGCTTCCCCTTAGCTCAGCCGGTAGAGATTCTGCTTCGCAGCAATGAGATCCAGGTTCAATCCAGTCAACTATTGAGATTTAACTAAAATTTAAATTTTTAATTAAAAATTAAATGTAAATTAAATGTAATTACAACAATCAAATGTAAATTAAATATAATTACAACAATCAAATGTAAATTAAATGTAATTACAACAATCAAATGTAATTAAATGTGTAATATTTTAATTGACGCTATTTCCTTGTTATGATCGATCAAACAATATTATTAAAAATGGTACATATACATAAAAACTCCGTGTACGAATTTTCCCTTCAAAATGAATAAAACCTGATACTTTCAAAGCGAAGAAAACATATAGCTTGTAAAATGGTAAAGCTCTCTATCTGTACACGGTTTGAGGATATATGTAACAGAGTAAAATTTGTTATGGTAATCTGCACTGAAATAAGATGACACAGGTAATTCATATTTACTTACTTCGGGCTGATGAGTCATCATCACAGACATCGTGCGGTTTTCAATTATACGGAAGTTTAGATTTTTGCTCTCAGTTACACAAACAAGGACATACTTGAACTAGCACGCACGGGTTGGCCGCGACGTGAACAAAACGCCACACTACGAGTCTGTAGCCAAGTAAAGCAGGAACTGTATTTTATATAGTTGTGGAGTGGTCAAAACACAGTGACCTTGTCCTGCCTCTTGAATGGTTTATATGGTTAATAAGAGCGAATATACACTGAAAAGCGTGACCCCAGGCTCAAATCTCAATTACTGCTGGCCACTTTCACAAACATGTCGTACTTGTACGATATCGCACATATAGGAAGGACAATGGTACGTTAATAGTGAAGTACAAAATAAGGTACGACAAGTGTACGATAAATAGATGTCGTACGCCGCTTTGTGAAAGTTTTCCCCAGCAGGCCTCGATGATGCTTAGTCCACTATCAGAATCTTGGTTTATACAGGAATACAATACACACACACACACACGCACGCGCACACACGCACACACGCACGCACACACACACACACACACACACACACACACACAGACATGTATACGTTACTGTAACCAAATCAGTTTAGACAATCATCGAACAGTTGCATCAGTCACTTTTAAGGTGAGCACACAAAGGGTTACTCATAAACGTCACTCACAGGCTTTACCTGACGATGGATCGTGGGCAAATTCAGAGAAAGGGTCCATTACAGTTTAACTTTTAATATTTTAATATCACTGTAATAAATTTGAACAAGGTCTTGAAATCCAAAACGGAGTTTGGCTATTAAAGCTAAACACCAGACGAGGTGCCAAACTCTGCAACTTCTGTGAACCAACAAGCAGTAAGATGTTACCTACAGACACACACAATCCAGTCACCATGTTTCTGGTATATCAAACACTGTCCAGGATGTCTTCTCAGAAGCAAATTTCACCGCTGTACTCAAGGTTCGCTCTAGTAGGCAATAACTGCATATTGTCCTTTGGCATAGCCGTTTGTGGGAAGGTCTGCCATCAACCTGCCGATAGTCGTGGGTTTCCCATGGGCACTGCCTGGTTTCCTCCCACTATAATGCTGGCCCCGGTCGAATAAGTGAAATATTCTTGAGCACGGCGTAACAACACCAAATAAATTAAATAAATAAAGCGTTTGGCACAGAATAGATTAGGCATACCGGTAACATATACTCAAAGTGAAGATAAAGTCTGCCACTATATATGCTAAATTTTCAAAGCCGAGGAGATGAAATTTAGCCTCGGGGATATGGCACTGACGGACAATTCACTCTGAAAGCGTCACGTGATAATTGGCTATCACGTCAATAGCCTATTTGCTCTCGATTGTCAGTTTGCTTTCTAATAGTGGATAGGCACATATCGATGCAATAAATTGGATTTTGTGATTAGTTTAAGTGTTAAACTGATGCATTTAGGCCCACACACCTATGAGCAGGGAACTGAGAACGGCTGCCCGTGTCATAATGCGGACAGGTTGCGCAGGATACTGCAATAACTTGTCAGGGTGAGCTAACAAGGAAACCGCGTCGGGAGATTCATTGCTTAAAATGTAATAAAAAAGTAAAATGGTGATCGTAGGCGTACGATCTTGTAAAGTCACATGACCAAGTGAGACTCCATTTCATTCATTCTGAAGATCCTTTAGCTACGACGAAGAACCTTTGCAATGATCAACTGTGTTATTTTCGCGAAAAGGTTCTTTGAAGAGCCATACCTAACCCAAATAACCTTTGAAACACCATTTTCAAGGCTGTATCTAGTTGATCACTCTTCACATTAAGACCACATTTTGCTCACCACGGACGCCATATACGTAGACCCATAACCTAGGCCTATATACATGTGTGCCTTTAATCCGGTTTTATGACAACAGATAGTTTTGCTCCGTGTGGTGTTGTTTAACATACTAGCTGAAAACACAGATGTTTTTACGCAATTTCGTAATTTGAGTAAATGTTATTTCTACGGAATACTGCCAACTCGTACAAATCATACATGTATGGTATCTGACGGTCTTATTTAACTCATTGTTTGTTACGTTCAAACCACACTCGACCGTGTAACGTGTCAATTGAAGCAGGGATAATTAATTTAAATCAACTGCGATATAACATACGTGTTAATAAATGAAGGCATCTGCTTCAAAATCTATATTAGGCCTATATTTTGTTCGAGGTAAAATTTCATCTAGATGGGCCCTACTGATCTCACGTCTTGATTCTGGCTGAAGGAAACGACGATCAGGCCCATGAACTCACGAATATGTGATACATGCATGGCTATATACTAATGATGAATAAATCTTCTTGTTCTGATGGTACATTTATTTACTGCTCTTATCAATTCCCTATTTGGTTGTTTTTATTGGTATAATGTGTATTTTATGTCTGTTGACAATATTTTTAGCGTACACTATTGTCTGATTGCCTGAATAAAATAATATATTGTCTGTCTTATTCTGTAATATTTGGAAAATACAGATCCATAAAACGCAGCGTTGAGAACTTATTCGGCATCCAATTTTGTACTTCTAACAGGCGAATATAACTTGATGAATATGATGTAGTGTTTACCTATCTGAGCTGAGCAGGCCGAGCGCATAGGCCCGGGCAGTTTCTTTTCGAACGCATGTGCCAAATTTGTAAGAACTCAGTTCAAGTACAAATTTCGAAACTCTTAAGAATAAGTTTGTCACCTCGATTATTAAGATGATTAAGGATGATCACTGGAGTGAATGCACAGCCAATGCACTGGAGTAAATGCACAGCGAATGCACTGGAGTGTTGGAGTGAATGCACAACTGGTTCAGGTCAGGTCTCTTAGACGGTAATGGAATAGGGCCTCGCTGTGCTCTACACTTTAAGGTTTGTATAAATGTAAACACAAGGAGTTAAAGGATGTCCATTCAAATATGTTCTACGTGCTTGTGTCGTAAAACTCTGATGAAAAGGATAATGATCAATGGCTAATATACGGCAGTTATTTATGTAGCGATCGTAGGTAATTAGCTATGTTGTTCTAAGGCACATAACTCTTAGGTGTTACACAGGAGGCTTTGACACTGAGTGAAACGATCGTTCTGATTGGTTCATCGGCAGGATGAGATTGGTTGTCCGCCATCTTGGGAGACAGCTCTCAATGACATTCTAATTCAGGGGGAAATATTCTGTCCGGAATTATAATGTAATATCATTGTATACGTTGTATTGAGACTGGTTGTCCGCCATCTTCCTTTAAAAGTTCTATCTAAATAATTTGTCTCGTCTCGTCGGTATTACAGGTAAGATTCAGAGGCCATCTGCCCCTCGGTTACACGCCATTTAGTTCTTATTATGTTGTAGTTCCTAGCTGATCTATAAAAACTGATATAATACGGTTAACTTTGAAGATATTGTTGGAAGAATAGTTCATAAATCTTAAAGTGCATGTTCGCATACTGTTTAGCAAGGGGTTGTTGTTACAAGCCCAAGAGCGTTCCTTGCTAGAATTAATCTGACGTATAATGGTACACTAGTATGGCAGATTTCATAGTTTTTTATACATTTATATTCATGAGACAAGTAACCCTAAGAGCTCAGTGTAGTTACGTGTGTAACAAAGTAACTTAATTCAGCCATTGTTCGAATGGGTGTATATAAACGCTCTAGTGCTTGTAACAATTCAGGGGAGACAACTCTCAAAGACATTCTAATTCAAGGGGAAATACTATGTCCAGAATTATAATGTGATATCATTGTATATGTTGTATTGAGACTGGTTGTCCGGCATCTTCCATTAAAAGTTCTATGCCATCTAAATAATTTGTCTCGTCTGTCCTGTGTTACAGTCCTACATTGCGCCAGACCTTAGAAAGGGCAACAAAAACACTACCAATACACTACCAGTAAATTTTTGTGAGGTGAGAAGTTTTTAATACCAGGTGTGTCTCTCACAGTTATGGTATGCAGTGATCAACACGATGTTTGAAATAGGCAGAATTTCAATCAATATTTTTAGAATTTTCTCTTAAGATTGGCTTTGGATTCTGTTGTCATCAATAAAGTTGTCCATTTAAAGACTACAATTCGAAGTATCTTAAAACGGGATAAATAATTTTTTAGATATTTTGTAAAGTTTAATTTTAGAATAAATTCGAAAAAAAAAACTATATTGCAGGATTTAATTAATTTTCACCGTGTTGTGCGGTGAGATGCCCATGAATTTTTCACTGCCTTTTTAACTATTTCTTATGTAGAAACTGTTTACTAAGACACAAAAATGAACGACAAAAAATGTATTTGTATAATTTGAATAGCGTGATTAATTAGGTTTACAGTCTGTTGGGGAGAAGAATGCGGTTTGGGCCGAGACGGCGAGCAGCTGTGTGAGATAATGTGTGATACCGTCCTTAAATATACCTGGCTTGTAAATCAACTGATTGTGCGTCTGTGGTGGTCTGTAAATGATACAAAATGTCCCACAACTCTGAGTGAAATGGCCCGTCGGAAACACATAGGTCTACCGGTAACTAAATCTGTCGTAAACGATCTCAACATGATGTATTAAGCAGTAGTTCTGTGCTATCATATATCACTACATGAAGTGAATGGGAAAAGGCTACGTCACAGCATAGGCCCCGCAATCTGATAGTTTGACTGGATAAAATTCTCAAGATGGCTGTCTCCATTCACACCAGCCAATTGTGCTTGTATTGTCATTTTGGTCGACACGTTATTTGGTGAAGTCACAAAAAAAAAATAAAGTATGATACTTTTTAGAATGTGTGCTGGATTTGACTACCTTTTTCTATTATAGTTTAAAACATTAATCGGCCCTTTTTGATGGCATATATTTCTGTATAAATTACCAGCGTATTTAAGAATTGAATAAAGGCACAGACTTTGGAGTATTTCAGTTCAAGTGAAATCGGATTTTTTTACCATTGTAGTAGAAGGTTAGTGTATAGCCGAAAACACAACGCTTCGTGCAAAATTACTTGTGCTATAGATATCACCAGACGTACATAAATAGAGAGAGCAATATGTCGTGATCGCGTTATATGATTCACCGTGTACATCCGGGTAATCCCACTCCACATTGATTGGCGCAACCATCACAGCAACAAGGGATTTATTTTAGACATGCATGCGTAACACTGCGAAACTGATCTCATTTGCTCATCGTCACATGCAGACGACATATTATTTCTTAGAATTCCGCAGGATAGTCTTGTGTATTTTTCCTACATGCTGTCTTCCTCTTCGACCGTACATGGGATGGTCTGACAGCAGCCTGCGAATGGTCGTGGGCTTCCCCGGGACTGTGTCCGCTTTTCTCTCCCCCCGCTCACCCCGCTATAATGCTGGCGGCCGTCGTATAAGTGAAATATTTTTGAGTACGGCGTAAACCACCAGTCAGATAAATAAAATAAATAAATATTTTACTAACATCCCACACTGACCTGTCAGACGGGAGTGTTGCATTAACCATTTTACAGTCGTATGACACGGAGGAATCATGCTCCTGCGTGCATGTATTATGTGTGTTCTTGTGGCACGGCGATCTCATGTCCCCAAAGTAGGGTGCCGCCACTGAAGTATCATGCCGCAGACACCAAACACGACACCCCCATCCAATCACATTATACTTACTCTGGACCAAACAGTCCTGTGTCATTGCTCTAACCTCTTCATGCTAAGCACCAAAAACGAGGCAGCAACATATAGCGTCTTAAAGTCTTTGGTATGACCCGATTTGGTAAAAATCAGACCAACTATAAATATGCATTGATAATGGGTCCCATAAGAAGCATACGTTTTTTTTTAGCACAACCTTAAATTCGAAGTTCAAAAGTACAGTCGCGAAAAAGAAAACTGCATATATTGAAACAATCGAAATCGCTTTCATGTTATCGGTTTTAAACAATCAGCCGAGAGTTATACTATAACTCAAAGGTGCAGCTGTTTCTGAGTATTTCACCCGAACCCTGTCTTGCCTTTTAACTATATCACCTTGGGTACGGGTCACACGACTTTATGTTTCCGGTTGCTCTAATATGGCGTAACCCATGACCTCGTAAGATTTTCTGCATGGTTAAAAGTTGATTTATAGAGCTACCAAGAGCTTCAGCAATACTGTATGTGACCGATTAGGCATGTTACCACCCCTCCTCCAAAACAACTGATTTGAATCATTTAAATGAAACTTCATTAGAGCATGACCAAACTTGAGGGCAAAAAGTTTTAAACATTTTCTGTGATATATGTCACGTGACTTGGACGCCATATTGAATTTTGTCGAAAAGCTTTAAAGGCTTCTTCTACATAAACACCGAAACTATTATCGTAAAACAACTCAGTCCCCAGAACTTTTGAAGTGTGAAAACATATAGCAGCAATTTATGCTCTGAATACATCACAAGAACGAACAGTTCTCTTTTAATTCTCTGGGCTAACCGCGTAGCTATATACATAGGTTTTATGGATGAAATCCCGTGCAGTTTTAGGTTGTTATTCTAATTATGGCATTGATAATTACAAATGTGGGAAAATCTGCCTTTGACCTGTAGCTTGGAAAGCTGAAGCCTGCATCACATTGTCTCGCTTTAAGACCTCTTTCATAGGTATATTGATAGATTAAGCTGCGGTCAATAGATATTTCGTTTAAAGTTTGAAGAACATAATTGTCATACTGAGGCCTTTGAATTAACACGTAGGAGAGTGTGCACAATGACTGAAGAAATCTCTGCAAATGGTGTCACCATTTGGTCTGTAACTTGATTTATTTATTTATTTATTAATTTATTTGACTGGTGTTTTACGCCGTACCCAAGAGTATTTCAATTATACGACGGCTGCCAGCTTTAGGGTGGGAGGAAACCAGGCAGAGCCAGGGGAAACCCACGACCATTCGCAGGTTATCTGTAACTTTAGTCTGTAAAAAAAAATTAAAGTTAGAATGCTGAAATCTGTACCAAACTCTAGGGATTGAGCAGTTCTGTATTCCTTGTTTAGGTGTTTGAATCTACAAAAATTTTCAGAATGTTTTCTGCTTTTAATAATATTTGTATTATGAAACTAGATGTAATTGTTTATTTCAGAAGTTTCAGAACAACACTCAGTATTTGAGTGAGTGCGTGCTTGGGGTTTAACGTCATACTCAACAGTCATATGACGACGAAGGAATCCTTAAGGTGCACATAAGGTGCCTCCTTGTTGCATGACGGATTTCCACCGCTCTGTTGTCTAGTGCTGCTTCACTAAGACGACTTAGCAAAGGAAAGGAAGGCTCCCCGCCCGGGCCATTATACTGATACGGGTCAACCAGTCGTTGCACTATCCCTATTATGCTGAAAGCCAAGCGAGGAAGTTAGAACTTCCTCTTTTAAAATCTTAGATGTGACTTCATCCATGATTGATCCTGGATCTACCGGTCCCGAAGCGGACGCTCTATTAACTGTGCTATCCGGACGGTAATACTTTGCATATGGTATGGAACATCGATGACTACTAAGATGTTCAAAGGTGGTTAGCGTGCTAGGATTGAGCAATGTCCTATGAGCCTCTCGCCAATGCGATTTAATGGTTTTAATGGTTCCGGCCTTACTTGGAAAGCTCTTTTCGTAACCTGTGGATGGTTGTGGATTTTCCAGCCCATCCATTCCCTTTTTATAATTCATGAAAGTGAAATATTTTTGAAAACGGCGTAAAACACTACTGAAATAAATAAATAAGCAAAGGCTTTGGGGAAAATGATACCATGTCAAAATTCTTTCTACCAATACGTGTGTTCGATGTAAGTGTGCGCGCACTAAATTGACCTTTGTCAAAATATTAACTTTATAAAGCGTTTAATCACCACAGCATGTATTTTAGAAAAATTATTAACTGTGCACTTTTGGAGTGCTTCTATTGCACATGTAACCAAGTACGTGGTGCTTCAGACTTCGGGAAACAAACATATGGCAGCTAAGCAGATTATACTGAGATGATGGCAGTTTCTTCAGAGATAACCTAAAGAAAAAATATGAAAGTATTGATTTTACACATATGGAGTTAAAATCATACAGATTTAAGGTCATCCTTTCAGTCTCTCTTTCTATATCTCTCTCAGAAATATGTTTACTTTCTGAAATACTGTCTGGTTTACGTTTGTCGACTAAGAATATTTTAAAGAGCACAAACGTTCGAAATTTTATATGCAGCTGTTGAGCAAAAAAGTTAATAGGTTTGGTTTCTAGAAAGCACTGAAGGTCTGGTTTGTTGATCATTTGTTTGTGTACACGCGGCATCTGTTTCTCAATGTGTTGATCGTTTGTCTGTGTACACTCGGCACTCGTTTCTCAACGTTTTGATCATTTGTCTGCGTACACCCTACATCTGTTTCTTAGTGTGTTGAGCGTTTGTCTGTGTACACTCTGAATGTCTTTCTCAATGTGCTGATCGTTTATGTTCACGCGGCATCCGTTTCTCAATGTGTTGACCGTTTGTCGGTGTACACTCGGCATCTGTTCTTTACTCTGTTGAACATTTGCCTGTGTATACTCGGCCTCTGTTTCTCAATGTGTTGATCGTTTGTCTGTGTACACGCAACGTCTGTTTTTTACTCTGTTGATAATTTGTCTGTGTACCCTCGGAATATATTTCGCAATGTGCTGATTGTTTATGTGGACGCGGCATCCGTTTCTCAATGTATTGATCATTTGTCTGTGGACACTCGGAATATGTTTCTCAGTATGTTGATCGTATGTCTGTTTATCCGCGGCATCCGTTCCACAATGTGTTGATCGTTTGACCGTGTGCACGCGGCATCTGTTTCTCAATATGTTGATAGTTTGTCTGTGTACACGTGGCGTCTGTTTCTTAATGTGTTGATCATTTATCTGTGTACACGCGCTTGATGTCTAAACTTTTACTTAGAACTAAAACTGTTTTGTGACGTAGAATTAAATCGTCTATGTTAGTACACGCTTTTGTTTATGTGACTATAGGCGAGATATATATACACCATGTATGCATTGATTTCTGTGATATAGCTAACAATATCGAAATTACTATTTATCCTTTCTATTGTCATACGAACGACCACAGAGGAAGACCTAGCTGTTTTCATCAATGTACAAATCCAGATAACATGTATCAGCTGGGATATTAACACGAGATATTAATGCGCTCGGATAAAAACAATTCAACAGAAGAAATCAAGAAGAGGAGAACCTGACAAGCCCAGGGTGAAGCGTTCTCTGTAGAAAACTGCCTTATACAATATCCTCATCGGATCTTTACAACAGTCTGTCGTTGATTCTAGTAAAATGAGAAGGCTCTTAGCAGAAACACATTTTTACTATTGGAAGTTTCTATGAAAGTATAAGAGTGAATCTGGAACTAAACACAAAATACAACCTGAACAAAAACAGTTTCACTTTTCTTTACACCCTCGGCAGTTTAAGTTCGTCACACTCGCCCCCATTCTCGTCCAAATTTCCTCGGGAGAGCGACACCTGGTGGTGGATGGTGACATCTCGGTTAAATGTCAGTGTTGTGTATAGCTGTGGAATCCGTGTTTTGCTGGAGGGCCTGGGGATTTTCGTTTCCGGTTATCTCGGGCTAAACACTATTTTCACTCTCAGCGGTGGATTTTAGATCACAACGAATATGGTATTCGTTTTACTCTGTTTAGGAATTCTCTTTTGACTGAAATACTTTAGAATTTTTTGCTCCCTATGATCTTGGGCTGAATACTGCTTTCATTCTGATTGGTGGTTTTCAGATCACACAGAATATGGTACACGTTCTGTTCTGTTGAATGCATATTGTGCAGAAAGATTTTGGGGCTTTCGCATCCGGGAGGAATTTTGCTTTCATTCTCATTGGTGGTTTCCACACCACACAGAATATGGTACTCGTTCTGTTCTGTTGAATCCACATTGTACAGAAAGACTTTGATGCTTTAGCTTCCTGGCTGAATTCTGTTTTCACTCATTAGTGGTTTTCAGATCAAACAGAGCTTGGTACTGGTTCTGTTCGGGCTGAATTTTGCTTTCATTGGTGTTTTTTACATCATACAGAACTTGGTATTCGTTCTGTTTTGCTGAATCCACACTCTTTTGAAATACCTTCTGACTTTGGCTTCCTGGCTGAATTCTGCTTTCACTCTCATTAGTGGTTTTCAGATCAAACAGAGCTTGGTACTGGTTCTGTTCCGGCTGAATTTTGCTTTCATTGGTGTTTTTCACATCATACAGAACTTGGTACTCGTTCTGTTTTGCTGAATCCACATTCTGGTAAAAGACTTTAAAAGACTTTGGTATTTTCGTACAGTTCGGGCTGAATACTGCTTTCTTTTCCGTGGGTGGTTTTCAGATCACACAGAATATAACACTCCTGTGGTGAGGTGTATTCCATGTCGGCGGCATCATCCACACCTTTGTTTCCGGAATTTCTGTCCAAATCCACTTCTTCGTCGGCGCCGGTCTGCACGATAGCTGTTGAGCAAGCTGCATTGTCTTGGCCCATGGAATCCGACACGGAAACATTACTGTAAGCAGCGTTCGCTGTTATTTGTCGTTCCACAGAAGGCCGCATGGAGGTGTTACCAGTGCCATCGCCACTCTTTCTTTTCCGTTTCCTGTTACAGAAAAATGAAGTTCATGTTGAACTTTCTTAACAGGTACACGGGTATTACAAATGAACCGCAGTCCGTTTCAGAAAAGAGAAATGAATGCAATATATTCAAAAAGGAATTCATCTTCCCACGCAATGAATTGTACATCGTAAAGGTAGGAATAACTGTTCTCCCAAATTCGTACAAAGTAAATAATTCTGCTGCTTAGTTTAAAAAATATTTCGTCTAGTTTATTTTCTAACATGCGCCTTTCCGTTAGTCGACCTCACCCAAAGTGATCTCAAAATGAGTGGTATAGTTTTGGAGGGGAGACAAACTGCTCTATAAGTGGTCCTGATGATATGAGAGTCTGCCTTTGAGAGAAAAGTGGGGGTAAGCTGACTCAAAAGTCTGAGTTATACACCTGAGCTAATTCAACTCAGAGTTATATGACCAGATAAAAGTCTTGAGTTTTCCGACTAATCAAGTGAGTCAGCAATAGAAACAGATGAGCTTAATGACTCAGCTGACTGGGCCATGTGACTAAGTTTACTCAGTTGAATTAGCTATAATTTTATATAAGTTTTAAAATATCAGTTGACCCTAACCTTTTTTTAGCGTTGATCGGTTGTTCTGTCTGTCTATCTGTGGTATAATCGGTCAATGTGTGGCACTCATGATCAGTCTATTTGTTGGTCTGTCTGGTTAATGATTTGTCCTTTGAACGATCGATGCGTCAGCTTTTTTGGTGGGTTTGTTAGTCGGTCTGTCGGTCATTCCGTAGAACGGTTGGTCAGCATGTCGTAAGGACGTGTCTATTGGTTTGATCTGTTGGTCGGTTGGTCAATATGTTGGCTGGTTGGTCAACATCTTGGTAGGTTGGATAATATATTGATCGGTAGGTCAATGCTTATTTATTATTACATTGGTTTTTACGCTCTACTTAAGGATATTTCACTATATGACGGCGTTTAGCATTATGCTGAAAGGAAACCCGGTACGACCCGTGGGAAACCACGACCATCTCAAGAATGCTGTAAGACCTTCTCATGTACTGCCGGAGAGGAAGCCAGCATGCGCCTTGTCAATATGTTGGTCGGTTGGAAAATATCCTGGTCGGTGGAAAATATGCTGGTCGGTTGGTCAATATGTTGGTCGGTTTGACAGTATGTTTGAAGGTTAGTTAACATGTTGGTCGGTTGGACAGCGTGTTGGTCGGTTGGTCACTATACTGGTCGGTTGGTCAACATGTTCGTCGGTTAGTCAATATCTTGGTCGGTTGGTTAATATCTGAACGGTTGCTCAACATGCTGGTCGCTTGGTCAACATCTTGGTCGCTTGGTCAGTTGGTCTACATATTGGTCGGTTAGACAATATGTTGGTCGGTTGGAAAATATGTTTGATCGGTTGGTCAATATGTTGGTGGGTTGGACAGCATGTTGTTCGGTTGGTCAATATGCTTTTTGGTTGGTCAACATGTTGGTTCGGGTTGACAGTTTATTAGTTGGTTGGACAATATGTTGGTCGGATGGAAAATATGTTGGCCGGTTGGTCAACATGTTGGTCGGGTGATTAATATCTTGGTCGGTTGGTCAACATCTTGGTCGGTCAGTAAAATATTTGTCATCGTATCTTTTATCTGCTTATATTTGCAGACATATGCTACCTGCGTATGTGTGGGGGCAGGGGGATTTCACAGGGATACATATCCTTGAGAGTCTATACTTACCGAACAACAACAACCAAAACGATGACAGCCAACAGAATCGCCCCTCATAACCCAACAGCCAAGCCTGCAGTGAGTGCCGCGGAATTTGTGCCTGAAGAGGATTTATAAAAAATGAACGGTTTCAAGTATGACGCTGAGCGTAATCGCCTTAACAAAGTGTCAATTGTCAAGATGCCATGGAGGCTCCTACGTGTAAACAAAGAGACTTGTGCTTTGAACTTCTGATTTCAAATTAAAGTAATGCCCAATTTCACATAATATGAAAATCTTAAGGTAGGAGACTTGTGATACGGACTTACATCAGTTTAACATTTAAACATGTATAAACTTCTTGGCCTATTCAAGCTAAGGTAACACCAAAGAATCCTTATTAACCACTTATTTTCTCGCCTGGTCTTGTGTGTCGTGATGTTATGTGATGTTGCCAATGCAAATCTGTCAAGTGTGACACTTTTTGCTTTAGGAGGAGAACATGCCTTAGAAGTGAGTTTTTCATTGTTCGTTTTCATTAACTCCTACAGTCTGTTTCTGTTCCTCCCCCGCACAACTTCTGAAGGAATAAATGAGTGGTTATTTCTGCCGCTATTTCTGGATGAGAACTCCTGACTGTGTACAATCTAGAGCTTGTAATGCACGACTGCACCTCTGAGGTCCATCTTGTGGAGGGCAAAGATTCTTTGGTCAAGTTTTTCGATTGTTGTTTAAAGTCTGGTCTCTGCACCAAGGTAAGCAAACTGGATTTATCAAGGAACAAAATCCTTATCTGACATCACTGTTCACAATATGATCAGAAACAAGGATTGGGGAATACCCAAGCTACTTGTTCCTGCTTAGGTGTCCCCCAGCACCGAGAGGTTAGAACAAGGAAAACATGACTGGTGGGCCCGATGCCAGTGTAATGTCACTGAGTTGGGTGTCATTGCCTGGTGCCTGTTGTCATATTTGTCGTGTTTTCGGTATTGTTCGAGTCAAAATTCTCAATAGTCAAATTCGGTTATCATGCAATAATATTTTCCAACAAGCTACGCATTGTCGTGGGGGTTTTCTCAGGCTTTGTCCAGTTTCCTCGCACAGTAACTCTCATGTATGTATGGCGCACAAAATACACCTATCAAGAAAATAAACAATAAAGAAATTAATAGTAATTAATATTTCTTTTAGAATTCAAGTCCAAGATCACCACCTGTGTCATTGTTGTCTTGTTTTTTATGCGCCCGCTCTCACCTGTGACTCCTTTATTCGTTGTACGGGTTGTAATCTTTACGCTTGGATCTGAAACAAAGACCGTCGTTTGTTTAATTCCCCTTCTTTATCTTGGGATGCAAGATGTATTTCTGGTGTCAAAAGAACGATGGGACGGCGACCCAGATTACCACCAGCGCATGCGCAGTGTGATAGCGGAAATAGAAGCGTCAAATAAGTTGAAAATGTTAGAAGACTCTACAGTAATCCAGTACTATTTCTATCAATACTGGCATAATGGCGTTTTTGTTACGCATGGAGGAAAATAAATAGTTAAATATAATATACCAGTTTTATACCGCTACTATCATCCAGCCGAAGAATTATTATATTTTTTGTGTAAATTTGTAATATCCTCAGTTTGTAGTATTGTAAAAGATGTACGCCGCGTGTCTCTCGTTCTGATTCAATCCTTCATCCCTTTATTATGAATTCAAAGAAACTTATTATTAATCTTATCATCGAAAAAGGACCCATTACTCCGTCACGTTTTATAATACAAGCTTTCACACCTGGTCATAATCCTGGCATACCTGAGTAAAATCGCCCTCCGCTGTGACGCTGCGATTATATGTGTGGCTACCTTGCAGACTTATGAGCACAGCTCCACAGAAATTGTGACGTATAAACAAAGGAACGAACAATGGAGGAAGTCATTTTTACGTTACGTCCTGCACTTATTTTTTCCAGATGCGTGGTCAGCAACTGAACCTGTGCACATGTACATAATTAACGACTGAGTCACCCAAAGAGAGAGATAAAAATGGTCTGTCAGTAATTATGGAGTGTTTTGTATGGTTTCAGTGCTCTGTGACTGGGTGATGTTTCATGTCTGTTGTCAGTTCATGTGGTATCTGTACACTGTAGTGGGTTGAGGTTTCATGTCTGGTGTCGGTATATTGTGACTAGATGAGGATTCGTGTGGTACCGGTACACTGTAGTTGGTTGAGGTTTCATGTCTGGTGTCGGTACACTGTGACGGGATGAGGATTCATGTGATATCGGTACATTGTAGTTGGTTGAGGCTTCATGTCTGGTGCCAGTATACTGTGACTGGATGAGGATTCGTGTGGTACCGGTACACCATAGTTGGTGAGGTTTTATGTCTGGTGTCGGTACACTGTGATTGGATGAGGATTCGTGTGGTATCAGTAGACTGTAGTTGGTTGAGGTGTCATGTCTGGTGTCAGTATACTGTGACTAGATGAGGATTCGTGTGGTATCAGTACACCGTAGTTGGTTGAGGGTTTTATGTCTGGTATCGGTATACTGTGACTGGGTTAGAATTTGTGTGGTATCGGTACACTGTAGTTGGTTGAGGTTTCATGTATGGTGTCAGTATACCATGACTGGGTGAGGATTCGTGTGGTATCGGTACACCGTAGTTGGTTGAGGTTTCATGTCTGGTGTCGGTATACTGTGACTAGATGAGGATTCGTGTGGTATCGGTACACCGTAGTTGGTTGAGGTTTCATGTCTGGTGTCGGTATACTGTGACTGGATGAGGATTCGTGTGGTATCGGTACACTGTAGTTGGTTGAGGTTCCATGTCTGGTGTCGGTACACTGACTTGATGAGGATTCGTGTGGTATCTGTACACTGTAGTGGGTTGAGCTTTCATGTCTGGTGTCAGTACACTGTGACTAGATGAGGATTCGTGTGGTATCGGTACACTGTAGTTGGTCGAGGTTTCATGTCTGGTGTCAGTATACTGTGACTAGATGAGGATTCGTGTGGTATCGGTACACTGTAGTGGGTTGAGGTTTTATGTCTGGTGTCGGTACACTGTGACTAGATGAGGATTCGTGTGGTATCGGTACACTGTAGTTGGTCGAGGTTTCATGTCTGGTGTCAGTATACTGTGACTAGATGAGGATTCGTGTGGTATCGGCACACTGTAGTTGGCTGAGGTTTTTATGTCTGGTGTCAATATACTGTGACTAGATGAGGATTCGTGTGGTATCGGTACACTGTAGTCGGTTGAGGTTTTATGTCTGGTGTCAATATACTGTGACTAGATGAGGATTCGTGTGGTATCGGTACACTGTAGTTGGCTGAGGTTTTTATGTCTGGTGTCGGTATACTGTGACTGGGTTAGAATTTGTGTGGTTTCAGTAGACTGTAGTTGGTTGAGGCTTAATGTCTGGTGTCAGTATACTGTGACTAGCTGGATGTCTTGTCTAATATTAGCATACCGTGACTTGGCGGGCCTACTGGTGTCTGCTATAACTGGATGGGGTGTATGTCTTTTGTGACAACAGTGTAAGGTAATGCGATGGAAGTGGTCAGGGTGCCGTGTCTAGTGTGTCCAAGGACCGGTTTTATCAGGCTCACTTAGCAAAATAAGCCTTTAACTACCATACCTCCCAGGCCGAGGGAATTAGCGTGTTAGCAGGGTGCAATGGTCCCGGAACCTCTCACCAATGCAGTCACTGTGAGTTCTAGTTCATTTCATGCTGGCTTCCTCTCCAGCTATTCGTGGGATGGTCTGACAGCAAACTGCGGATGGTCGTAGGTTTCCACAGGACTCTGCCCGCTTTCCTCTCACCGTAACGCTGACCGTCGTCGTATAAGTGAAGTATTTTTGAGTACGGCGTAAAACACCAATCAAGTAAACCATCAATGAATAAATTAATCAATCACTAAGACACCGGAGTTGCGGGTTCAAACCCGGCATTTGAGAAGTAATTTGTACATTCCCTAACTTCTACTGTTCGTCAGACCTTGGTGACTAAGTTTCAAGCCGTAGACTTTTCACCAATACAGTGTGCATGTCTCATCTCTCATCACACATGGGAAAGTTCTTCAGTAAGATGGCAAAGGCCGGTGGCATACCCCGTACAAAAGACTTGTCACATGCAGAGTAATATTACAGCAGTGACAACAGAGTGGTAATTGGCAAATCTTCGAACGTCACTGGTGAAATACAGCCTTTTGTCAGTTTACCTCAACGTTTATTGGTTATCGGTCATCTTGGTGTCTTCCACCCATAAAACTGATTGTCATCGTATAAGTGAAAGTGTTTGGGCATGGCATTACGCAACAATGAAATAAATAAATTATTGTCTCTCCGCTGCTTAAATAGTGGAGGGAGGGGGGGAGGTCACATGAAAATGCTGTCCACGTATCCACCCGTCACCTTCTTTTTGTTACATCTGGTGAACATGGTATCTTTAGCAATTGCTACAATAGTCCACATCTAAATAACGGACTTGATGATTTGAAGAGGGCCGTTAGAATGGCTTTTCGTCACTCTGTGTTATCAACCCAACATGGCTACTGGCCGCCATCTTTGATTTTCTGGCCGTGACACCTACCCTGGTGAACAGCATATCTTCAACCAATCTAGTTTATACTTACACAGTTGCTTTTGAGGTCATGGAAATGATTATAGGGATTGATTCTCGTCGAGCTACGTTATCCAGTATGGCTGCTGTCGGCCATCTTGAATTTCCTGGCCGTCACACCTTTTCCATTAGTGGATGTTAGCGCATATTTAGAATGGAAACTTGTTTCATAATACATGTGACTCAATGGCCGTGCCTCTGTCAGCTCTTCAGCTTGCTTGGTTTTGTTTCCTGTAGTATGGAATGAGTGTCTGTCAAATGTTATTTTTGGAAATCATTGGCACCGACAAAAGCCACTGGGCATGTGGGTTAATTTAGGCATCACGGTTATAATTGTCTGGATCAAGCAAATTGTGACTTTATTATTTCAGTGAATTAACCTAATAGACAAAAACAAATAAGAAACAAATATGAAAGGGAGTTAACAAAGTCAACGTGCTTTTGTATCATAACTAGATTGAACTTGGTCTTTAATAAATCAAAATCAATATCTGTAACGTCATTTAAGACCGATCAAATTTTTTAACCATAATCCTTCTTTAAAATGAAATACATATGGATCAACAACGGTAGGACAATGATAATAATCTGTTTGGAGCCACAAGGTTG
The DNA here is from genome assembly GCF_032854445.1 of Liolophura sinensis. Classification (NCBI taxonomy): domain Eukaryota; kingdom Metazoa; phylum Mollusca; class Polyplacophora; order Chitonida; family Chitonidae; genus Liolophura; species Liolophura sinensis. The sequence continues at coordinate 11,798,716 of NC_088307.1, forward strand.
AATTTTCGAAATGTTTGGTTTATTGGGATCAGCAGTTGTCTCCCTTCACCGGGATGCCGAAGCTTCAAAGGGACTCTGGGAAAAAAGATTTATGATGACTGCTAGTGATCTCATTAACGTTAGCTTACTCACTAAGGCCATTTGTCTCAAAAATGTTGGTTATCTTAATAATGCTTGTTATCTCAATGGTTTAGGCATCCAACTAACGTTAGCTATTTCAGTAAATGTCATTTATCTCAAAAATGCTCATCGTTTAGTGAGTTTACGAAATTACAAAAACGGACCAAGGCGACGAATTCTTTCGATTACTAAGTTAAAAACTGTGGAAAAACTTTCAGCTAACAATAGTCCAGTGCATTTAACTGTAACAACGATGGTAATAACAGATGAAGATGACAGATGAAGCACAGGGCAATATTCCGTCTGATTGACGGCATGCCACGCGTCAATTTCCATTCAAGATTTCCAGAGAGATAATGTTCTTCTAGAAACAAATAACATTTCATTACGGATTGACTCATATTAATAAGAGACTGATGAGGACGAATCGCAAAAGACTCCTGTAAAGTTTAAATAAAACATAAAATGTATTGTATTTTTATTTAAATTTCAAAATTGCAAAATATGTGTGTAAATGCCTTTTGTTAATCTGGCTATTGATATAATTATTTTGTATGCCATCTCGAAAAAATTCTAGTCCAGGAAGTCTGAAATAAATAGATTTAGGTACTCAGCAGTAAAAGTGCAAATCGACTTTTTCTGCAAGAGAATTAACGACTTCAGTGAACATATGGGCGCCTATTGTTTGATCATGTATTCAAAAATGACACAAAATAGCCTCTTTATTTTCGACATACTTGGCAGTTTAACACTCAACTCCACTTATCTGGTCGTACGTGCGTTGGTCCCATTCGCTGATGGCCATACAACTTTAAGATGGTCCGGTATACACGTGACGACTGACATAGAACTTCACTGAGTCACGTTTTTATTTCGCATACAGGGCATTTATGGCCCGACGCAACAATCGAGTTGAGTTAAGTTAAGTCTTAAAGCTCTGCTGTATGCTGAGCTTCAAACATTAAGTATGGGTTATAGGAGCAGGTTTTAATGGCGAAGTGGGTTGATTCGTTTGACTTTCAATCGATCAATCAGGCAGGTAAACCAGACGACGGTTCCATTTCAGCTGTGGGCAAGGACGTTTCGATTTTCCACTGCAACAAACGGAAAATTTTCTGAGGCTAACTAGTATCCAGGCAATAAGGCATGCGCATATTGTTCATCGTTGACTTGCCAAAGGCCAGCGGTTTTTCTTCTAGCATTTAGGTTTCGTCCCTCCCTGACACTAAATACAGTCGTATATGTGAACGAAATATTCTCTGACACGTCATCAAAAACAACGAAGTGAAATTTATTCAACCATAATAATAGAGATGGACATTGTCGGTGTGAAATGACAAATCTATAACCATGTATAGGAATCAAATTAGGACACATTCTTGAGTATGGAGATAATCGTCAATCCATTCATCAGTCTCGTCTTCCCCATTCCACCTATCCATTCTTCATTCAGTTTATCCATACATCCATCAATTCGTCATTCCATCCACCAGGCCGCGTAAAGCTAAACTGTGTAACTAATAATAATATTAAAAAAAAAACCCCAAAAAACCAAAAAAAAACCCCAAAAAAACCAAATCAAAACAAAACAAAGAAAAAAACACAAATAAAAAAATAAAAAAATCCTTCAATTTTTCAATTCAATTATCATTCCATCAAATCTAATATCATTCTATCAATTCTATAGTTCTGTACCCTATACTTTACATAGCCAATGCCATAACACATTGCGGAAGCGTCACTTCGAGAATTCCAGATTCAGCTCGAGGATTTTCTCGATATCCAACTTCGGTTCCTTCAGGTATTTAATGTTGGACAGGAGCAAGCTGAAGTTCAGGTTTCGGAAGAGCGATTTAATGTTGAGAACGTTACAGATGAGAGCTGAGCGACAGCAGACAAAGGGTTGTGTCAAAATGCGAATCTGGGTGTGGACACGTTCGTGTAACGGACGAAACCATCATAACGTTACGGGTCAATATTCGCCAGACCATTTTGCAAGACAACGTTGAAAACAAACCGGGAAAAACTAAGAAACTATATAAATTAATAAACTAGGACAGACTCGTGCAAAGAGGAACAGTTAACAGTTTTCATTGAAGATGAAAGCTCTATGTCTATCCATCAAATCAGCATTGAAATCGTCCACCATGCTGATCCATACGTTGTTGGTAATAATATTATGTAGCTGAGTTGCGCCTTTATTGTATCTGTTCATATACCGAACCTGGCGATCTTTTTCAAAATGATGAATATACGCAGGCGCTAGCCCGCAGAGTTTATAAAGAAGGCAACATGATGCATACGGAGTAATTTATCCGAAAACTACTAGTGCATATTAGAAAGCAGTAATGAAACTTTATTTCCTATCAACGAGCTTCATGCACTTGATTCAAGCAGGAAGTTTATATTTTCAAGAGGCACGCATAATTCTTGGAAAAGCGAATGTTGTGCTCTAGGTGATTTCATGTCGAATTGACATGTAGAAATTTTAAATAGATAAAATAGGATAGACCTAATGAGAATTTTTCTTATATAAGATTCCGGGATTTATAATTTCATCTTTTCCACATATACTGTACTAAAACGATCAGCAAAGGCTAGATGAAAATATCATTATGGATTTCCCTGATATTGGTTGCAAATATTCAGTCTGAATGTGACGTCATGACGTCAGAATTGCAGTCATCGACAGAAGGCCAGGGGATGGTAACACGCAAGACTTGTGCATTCCCACCAGAATTGTTACGTCAACTGGTGACGTCACAGACGTTGACAAGGGCAAGCGCACATAGAAACCATTTTTGTGAACTCTCTTGTTCTGGAAGGATGAAGGTCCTACTAATCTTCTTGATAATGTGTTTTGCTTTGTGCGTGAAATGGGTGGCAATCCTGTCCTTGGATAGTCTGAAGGACGAGTGAGTATTGCTTTACCTTTCTGTGACGACACAGAACATTTACACTAATATATATAATGATGACGACTCCTTGATGACGACACAGAACATTTACACTAATATATATAATGATGACGACTCCTTGATAAGGACCATAAGAAAACTGACAAATGTAACTGCCGCATGCGATTTTCGTGATTTGAACTGAAGATTTGTGAAGTTCGGAGTAAATGCTTTGGTTTTATTTCTGTTAATTGTACTGTTTTGGTCTTCATTATTGCCGCATAATGATGTGATATGAGTTCTGAATTACGCCTTTGACACTTTGAGGAGAGAGCTGACAACAGGACCTAGTTCCAGGACAGTGAATGTAACGATTAAGAGCGGTTAATGTTGAAGCTAGGGTACAGGAATATGGCCAACCGATCTAAGAGCTAAACTACAATCTGAGCACGTCTGTTTGTTTCGTTGTCCACAGGTGCAGAGAACAGACAACCCTCGAAAAAGTGATGACAAGAGTGAGAGTGTTTTGGGGTTTTAAGGATCCCGATCCTCCGTGGTGGAAACCATTTCCTTGTGAGTGGGGAAATCCGGAACCTCGAGGTAAGTGTCTTTTACATTGTACTTCAGCTTCATTTGTCACAACCGATATATACGATATAATTAAGAAGCACAGCAAATACTATAAAAACAGAGGAGCGACGACAATGTGATTGCTGACAAATAGTGACACGTACCCGGTGAAATACGGCCTGTTGTCAATTTCTCTCAGTTAGGGTTTTATTCTGAATGTTCATGTAAATGTCAATAACAATTTTGTAGACGTCACTTGAAATGAAAGACTCGAATGAACACATGTAGAAATGCTTTCTAGACGTATCCAATTCAGAGCTAAAATTCAATGCCCAGTATTTTATTCTCTTCTTTCAAAACATCCGTACCTATCAATCAATAAAGCTCACCATCACTTCATATATATCTGTTTTCCTGTTGCGTTATACAGGTTATATCGAAGCGGTAAATATAGTTCCAGCGTTGTATCTTCTGTTGAGATTAGCCTGCAATCGGAAAAAAACGACCAGTAAGTTATGTACATGTACACAGAATACTTCCTCTCCAGCCGTAAGTGGGAAGGCCTGCCAGCAACATGCGGATGATCGTGGGTTTCCACGGGGCTCTGTCCGGTTTCCTCCCACTAAAACGCTGGCCGCCATCGCCTATGCGAAACACTCTTGAGTACGGCGTAAAACACCTATCAAATAAATAAATAAATAAATAAATAAATAAATAAATGTACACTGAATAGTTGATGAATCACCTCAATAGTATCATTTTTCTAATTTTCTGCTCAGCGGATTTCAAAATGTCTGTAATGAAAGAAGAAACAAAGATAACTTTCAAAAATGGATCACTTTGCAGAGAAAAATAAATGTTCACTTGACACAATACTTTGGCGAAGTCATACTTTTGTAAGGTTTGGCTTATATGGCTTATATTATTGACATTCCCAATTCTGTGTTGAATTTTAAATCCTCACAATATACAAATGTACTTGTTCAGATGGGAAGCTGTACACACGGAGGCGGCCAGGGGTTACCCAGAAACGGACAAGTCACCGAGGTAAGCTACATAGATATACGAAACTGTTACAAACAATGAACATAAAGTTCATACAGTTGGAGAGTGACGTCACCAAATGTTATGTACTGTGAATGTGGTGTGGAAAGGCTACCATAGAAGTCAACCAGCCGGTTCTATTTCATTCAGTGGGAAAATGTAAAAAAATCTAGATGAGTGTTTTCTGCCAAGATTTTCCGATAATAATCATGACAACTTCAGATTGTCTTTGATCGGTTGGAATTGATGAGTAAACTCAATATAGTTGTCTTCATTCCATCACAGTTTACATATTATATAAGGCATACACTCAGGCCTTTTAAGGAAAATGTTATTTCTGAGGTTTAGATGTGGGTCTCCTGCTGTATATGTATCTCTGATGACGTGCACAGATTTCATTTTATTATGCACAAGGTGGATTAGGTTAAGCTCATACAGATTTTATTTCAATCTAACAGCACAACTGACGCCCATCAACCTCTGTCCAATGATAACCCTTCCTGCCGATGCAAACAGTAAGTTGAGTCTTCCCGAAAGGCTTTCTACATATTTGTGCTAACTGTATTCCCTACATTATGTGGTTAAAGAAATTGTCGAATGGAATTGCTATATGTTCCAATAGCAATATAATTGTACAGTTATTGATGCAGTTAAGAGAATGACTTTACATTAGAAGAGAATGACATCAAAACATCAATATATATACTGAAGAATGCTTTGTTTTATTCTCAGAGAATCGCACTATTTGTCGTTTTGACCGCCGTCATACATTCCAATTCTTTGACGGCGAAATACACATAAAACATGTAAGTTGATATAACATTTTTACTGTTTGTATCATTAATGCCAGTAAACCTATTCCATTTAAAGCATTTCATTTACACTTAACAAAAACCTTTGTTTATTTGTTGATATTTGTTCAACTATAAGAACGAATATTTTGTTGAATATATAAATTACTAATCAATGTCCTTGAAGACTATATTTTAATGTGTAAACATCTAACGACAGCAATAAATATTTAGTTATTTGTTATAACATTAACATACTATACTGCCGTCTTGTTGTGTTTAGAATATCCGCATATGTCCCTGTGTTGATTTGATTTGCGTACACATATATAGCCCATATATATCCCTGCCATTTGGCTGCCACCTTATATCTACAGCACGGTTGCTTAAGGCATAAATCAACCAATCAGCACATAGTGGTAGAATACAGAATTAATGCTCGCTACACGTATGAAGAACTGGTGTGATTGTATTTGTAATTTAGAATTAAAGTTGTTACGTTCCTTACAGCGATACCCGGTAGCCAGGCATCAAAGCCCAATTGAATGTCAAATAAGAAAACACCATTGGAGTAATGTGCTAAACTAATTTGCCATGCTCAGAAAAATTAAGCTTTGGAAAACACGTGTTTGCGAACAGAAGCCAACTCACATAACGATGAATGGCTTGATTTAACTGCCGAAATACACAGACAATGGAAAATTCAACAAATTCAGCTTGTATGTACAAATTGTAACAAAAATTACACAAAGAGGCAGTATGGAGAAAAAGCATAACAAAGATGAAAAATAATCATCTGGGTTTGAACCACACAGTACAAGATATCATATACATTACACAACACAATACAACTTTAGTGTCGCAACTGGTTTGCCCAGGCTGAGTTCACTTTTGAGGTCGCGCGGGGGACAGAAACTGTTAGGAGACTATACAGATATGAAAGTTTGATTTAAATAGTTAGAAGGAATAAACGGTGTTGTGTGTTGTGCTCTTTCAAAAAGATCCCTACTCCAAAGCAATGGCGTACGGCTTCGTAGTTACTTTTCTGTGCGGCTTCCTTAAGTCTATTGATAGTACATGTCTTGAGCTACAATAAGGTGCAAGTCTCAGATTTGTAGCTTCGTAGTTCTCGAGTTACAGGTGTTAGACATAACGTAAATGAAATGTTTTTTTTTTGCCATGTCTCAAAAAGTTACAATAAAAGGGAAAATCCGGAAAAAGATTGGGAATCAGCGTTGTCAAACACACCTTAATACATGAAAACATTATCAAACTTAGACACGTTTCATCATGTGATAAGTTCGACCAATGACGAGCTTCCAAAGTTTTCAATGCCTGTTCAAGATTTTAAAATATTTGTTCTAACTGTTGAACTCCACCTTATCAAACTACTGACAGTATGATGCACTACTCTTTCACTCTTTTATTTGCAGGGTACACCACGGGGTCAGCAGAGATACAGGGAAATACTGCTGGGTCCAGTAGCGAAGACTTTCACAGCTATGCGCTGTGTATTGGACACTTACTTTAGAATGATGAATGTGCCAGCAACATCTGTCAAATGGACATTTGCAGCTCACCCATGTGGCACCCCGAAGTTTCTAGGGGTCTGTACCGAGAGGGTCAGATTTGCTGTGGTCCTGGTCCCAGACGAGGGAATAAACGTCCAGGTGCAGCGTCTGGGACCAGTTAAAGGTTTGGTACGGGAGGTGACGTATCAGACCTACCATTTAACATACAAGGGGTTAGCCCTCAGAGATGAGGGTACAACCCTCTTATATGGTGCCAAGTAGGTCTGATAATTCATCAGCTCTTCAGCAGGGAAGATCAAACAGTAACATCCCAATGTGGGTTTTCATCCAGACCCTCCCCTTGTTAACCCTCCCTGCTGAACAACTGCCAGCTGTACAAGTTTGTCACTTTTGTCTAAATTTCAAATGATAAAATTTCTAGATTGTTTAATTCACCCAACTTTTAAAGGGCCAGTGTTCATAGTACAAAACTAACAAACGTAAAAATTACAACTTTGTTTAATTGTTGTAAGACTGGATTTTTGTCATGCCAGTTTCTGGCGACCTTGTACAGCTGGTTTCCGGCCTTGACCTTACCACCCACTATGTGGCTCCCTCTGGTGTTGACCCCTAGAAACTCTGCCTGCATGAACCTAGCATTCTGCCCAGCGCCATTTGTATAATAACTAATCTTTATTTACCACATGTTTCTATCAGACACCCTGCATGGTATGTTTCATACAAAATTGATCATACAACAGAGATTTGTTTTCTCTTTACTTCTTGTCTAAGCAAACACATTCTGAGTGTATTATGATTTAATGACGACATGCACCTTCAAAATGTCCTTATATATCCTGATCTCCTGATATGTCAATAGATATGCCATATTCTTGAATTTGTTTTTTTGAATAGGATTTGTGTTTAACGCCATATACTGCAGAATTGTCCACTTATTTCACGGCGATGAGGTTTGTGAGTGGAGGAAACCGGAGTGCTTGTAGAAAACCACATCCGTTCTACATCTACCTGACAAACCTTTTGAAATAAATACGTATCCCAGGCAGCAAGATCTTATAGAAGATCTTTTTTATTCCCTTTACTTTCTTCATCATCAAGCACAAACAGGTACTGACAACAATGCAGTGGCCCAGAACACGCGTGCAAGAGAAAGCTGTATAACATAGGCCAAAACGTGAACCATTCGTCTCTAAAACAAGCTTATGGAGTTTAACAATATGAATTATGAAGAGCGACTTAACGTTGAGGACGTCAGCTGAGCGAACTGAGCGACACCAAAGGCAGACAGAGGGTTGTGTCAAAATGCGAATCTAGGTGTGGAAACATTCGTGTAACAGGCGTGATCATAATAACGTTGCGGGTCAATATTTGCCAGACCATTTTCCAAAAAAAACGTTGAACAGAAACCGGAAAAGAACTAAGAAAAAATATACAATAAGAAATTAGGACAAATTCGTGCAAAGAGGAACAATTAACATTTATCAGTGGAGATGGAAGTTCTCCATCAATCAAAACAGCATCCAAATCATCTACCATGCTTGTGCACACGTTGTCGTTAATCATATTATATACCTGGGTTGCGATTTTAGTGCACCTGTTCATGTACTGAACCTGACGAACGTATTCAATATGATGAATACATACAGGCCCTGGCCCACAGGGTTCTTAAAGAAGACAAGATTACACATATAGAGTAATTTACACAAAAAAATAATAGGGCAGTTTAGAAACCCGAAACCAAACTTCATTTCCTATCAACTCATTTTGGTGTTACTAGAGGTAAGCTAGAGAAACTGGTGTGAGTTCTTCCCTAGCTCTCTTTCTAGTAACGTTTTGCATCCGTTCAACCTGTCGGCTAAAGGATGGAGCTGGATGGGTGTACCCATATTGTCCAACATGACTTAGCCTTCCGTCTGTGGTTGTAATGGTTGCTTTGTAACCCTGTACAGCACATTTCCAATCTGTCCAGAGATCTCTCTTTCTGCTTATTCTAAACTTAAATCCATTCCGCATGAGCGTCACACCTCCTGTCCTAGACGTAACGTACCCGAGTCTTGTCTGTTCAGCTTTTATGTGAGAGAATGTTGCACTACGCTATGCTCGAATTATTTATTAGCCACTATGACTGGCGTTTTGAGTGAATAAAGCCAGAAGTTGATGTAATAAATTATGAAAGAACATTGCTCATCAGACTGTGTGATTGTGGTGTTATGCGTGGTTGTGGTGTTATGTGTGGCTGTGGTGTTATGTGTGGCTGTGGTGTTATGTGTGGCTGTGGTGCTAGGTGTAGCTGTGGTGTTATGAGTGGTTGTTGTGTTATGAGTGGTTGTGGTGCTAGGTGTGGTTGTGGTGCTGGGTGTGGCTGTTGTGTTATGTGTGGCTGTGGTGCTAGGTGTGGCTGTGGTGCTAGGTGTGGTTATGGTGCTGGGTGTGACTATGGCTGTGGTGCTGGGTGTGACTGTTGTGTTATGTGTGGCTGTGGTGCTAGGAGTGGTTGTGGTGCTGGGTGTGGCTGTGGTGTTGGGTGTGACTGTTGTGTCATGTGTGGCTGTATCGCTAGATGTGGCTGTGGTGTTATGTGTGGCTGTGGTGTTTTATGTGGCTGTCGTGTTATGTGCGGTTGTGGTGCTGGGTGTGACTGTGATGTTCTGTGTAAAAGCCTTGCGCTAGGTGTAGAAGTAGCGCTACGTGTGGCTGTGGTGCTAGGTGTGGGTGTGGTGTCATGTGTGGCTGTGGTATTATGTGTGGCTTTGGTGTAATGTGTGGCTGTGCTGTTAGGTGGGGCTGAGGTGCTAGGTGTGGCTGTAGCGCTAGGGTTGGCTGTGATGTTATGTATGGCTGTCGTGTTATGTACTGGTGTGATGGAGGGTGTGACTGTTATGTTCTGTGTAAAAGTCTTAAGTGTGGCTGTAGCGCTAGGTGTGGCTAGCAAATAAAATCCATATTCGTGAATCAAATCAAATTTTTCAACGAGGGTGATTTTTTTGCAGAGATAAAATTATGGTGGCTTTTATAATAGCAAAAATCCTGTTGGATTTACTCTGATCGATTGTTTTGCCTAATAAAACAAGTGTAGCCTCTTCAACTGCATTGAACCCAGTCGATAATAGAATAACCCTGCTTTTTTAGCACCTGCGTTTATTATGTCATCCCCAACTCTTTTACTGATTTTTGTTGAAGACCTGTTAATTAACTGTACATAATACTTACACGTACCCAAACTTCTTTTATGCAACTGAAACCATGGTTGCGCTTAATTATATGTAAACTCTTGTTTCTGTATACATATATCTTGATTTTGCATGGAGCTTTTGTTTTTACATGAATTCGTAGACTTTTGCCTCCCTCGACTCAGTATGTAATTTGTAATTATTGTTATTAGCGATGCCATATTTTCTTGATGGAGGCAGAATACAAGTCAAGTGAAGTTTTTTAATTAAACCCTGAACGTAACAGCATGTATTTCGTCCCATATCAAGTATAATACGTCCTAGTCCTCTAAAGTTATCCACAGACTAGTGCCCGTCCAGATGATGGGAAGTTCGGACTTGTCGCAATGGTCTTTAACCATGTCACAGGATGTTACCCACCGGAGGAAGCCTTGTGTGTGTTTGTGGGTAATGTTCTCGCCATTTCTCTCATTGTCCTCGTTCCTCACATGAGAACTGGTCTGAACTTTTGCTTGACATCGCGGGCTCTTGTTGATTTGATTGTCCTCATATTTAGTTCGCTGATGACAGTGAATGTGTTGATAGACCCACGACACATGGTGTTTGACGACGGTGTTTGTATATATGTGAGTATACACACAATTAAAACTAAAATGTTTTCCCTAATAATATTACAAAGAACAATTCAGCAGTGGTAAAGGTGGGAAAACAGCCATAATGTTGGATAACCACTTTCAAAAGTCGTATAGATTTAAAGCTTTACAAAATGGTATTTATTTATTTGATTGTTTCAGGACACCATACTGAAGAATGTGTCACTTACAGAACGACAGTCACTTTATAGGGTGAAAACCGACTTTTGAAAAGTTACTAACAAAGTATGAAGTAGAGATATGTAACTTATACCTCTGGAAGGCAAGTGGTCTTCAACGAACGTTAGACTACAGAAATGGTCACGCTATTGTCGTAGTCTGCTCATTGTCACCAAAGCCACACAAAAGAACTAAAGAACATATTGTATACTCAACAAAAATATAAACGCACGAAGCAATTTTACATTGTTTTCTCTCAGTTATAATCACGTGTTAACTCCACATGGGGCCTCCGTGGCTCAGTCGGTTAGCGCGCTAGCTCAGCGCAATGACCCAGGAATCTCTCACCAATGCAGTCGTTGTGAGTTCAAGTCCAGGTCATGCTGGCTTCTTCTCCGGCCGTAGGTGAGAAGGTCTGCGCAGCAACCTGCGGATGGCCGTGGGTCTCCCCCGGGGCTCTGCCCGGTTTTCTCGCACCATAATGCTGGCCGCCGTCGTATAAGTGAAATATTCTTGAGTACGACGCAAAATACCAATCAAATAAATAAATAAATACTTAACTCCACAATTAGGATAAGTATTAGCACTGGATGATTTGATTGCCCTCCTATTTGTTGCAATGTTGTCACTGTATATACAGCATAGGGAAACATCTACAATGCTGAATTAACAATTTCAATAGTATTGGATACTTAACAATTTAAAAATACTATTAATTTATATATTTAATTGTTGTTGAACACCATGCCGAAGAATGTTTCACTTGTACGACGGCAGTCGCGTGGGTTCCTTGGGTATGTTACCGTCGATTGGCAGGTAATAATGAACTCCTTCCCATACCCACTTGTAATGCAGAGCCATGTACACTATCCTGGTGGAGGAAAAGGGCGCTTCAAGCAAGGTAAAACTGCGCAAATAGTCGTACGACCGTCGCCGATAGTTTACTAGTATTTGCATCAAGGCCACATAGCTGAGTAGAAATTGTGATAATGGAACACTATGTTGATAAGAGATTAAGAAAAGTAGGTGTTGTGTTCCACACACTCGTGATGAGGTTTTACATTGTAAAAGTCTTGTAATGTAACTTGCAGACAATTATTGCCCGTCGTAAGATTTAATATGTTGGTATTCATATGTTGCGTCATTGAATAACTCAAAATGTTGACATTATAATATTTGTGTTTTAAGAATGCATTTTGAGATCAGGGACGGATTTTGGCATAATCTAAACAAGCTACGGCATAGAGGTTCTCAGAGATATCAGACTTTTTTTTGTTTTTTACCTTTAAACTTTATGGGTCATTTTCTCAGTAATCTTTTACTTATAGGTGAACAGAGTTATTTCTATATTCAAATGCTTGAGCGTCTTTAACTTTTTTCACAAAAATGAAAACATTTTGGCCAATGCGAACAACCAATGCGGTTTTCCAAACCCCAAGTACTGTCACACAATTATTTATGGCCCATGACAAAATTGAAGACTTGGCCTGAAGTTGAGGTTGATAGTAAGTCTTACGACAGTTTTGAATAATACTGACTCCTATCATGATGAAAATTATGATGAAATTAATTGTTACATCCCTGTCAAAATAAGTGGTGTTTATTGTTCCGTCATTTCATTTCCAAGAAAATACGCACTTGTATCCTTCCGTAAATGTAAAAAAAACTTCCCCGTTCTGCTTTAAATGTTAAGAAATTCCATTGTGTCTTCCTTCTGAACTTTTAAGGGAATACAGTGTTTCAAATAATACTAAGAAGTTCATCGGCGTGTTCATTTGAATGCATCAGGATATCCACTGCTTCGTAATGTTGTAATGATAATGACGTTCTCTGCACCCGTGCTGCCATAAAATTATTGTTAAGTGTTGCTCATTAGTCAGTGTGACTGTAACTACAAGGAAATGACATTTTCCTGAACTGCTGTAAATATGCTCAGGGGATTCATTCTTGTCTCTTTTTGAATTTTCCTGTGGCATTCTACTGTAAATGTTAAGAAAATGCGCTGTTTAGCCCTATTTTTGAACTATTTAGAAAGTTCTTTATTTCATCTTGCGTTAGATGTTTTTATCTTCCGTCTTTCTGTAACTGTTGAACCTATGGATTTAAGTGGTTCTAAAATTGTTAAGAAATTTTTTTGTTCTCACCTTCTGGAAATTTTGAGGAAACCCATTGCTCTGTCCTTCTGAAAACGCTGAGGAAACCCATTGCTCTATCTCTCCTGAAAGGTTGGGTAAAGGCATTGTTCTGTTCTTCTGGAAAGGTTGGGGAAACCCATTGTTTTATCCTTCTGGTAAGGTGGAGGAAACTCATTGCTCTCTTCTTCTGTAAATGTTGAGGAAACCCATTGTTCTGTTCTTCTGGAAAGGTGTAGGAAACCTATTGTTCTGTTCTAGAAGGTTCAGTTATTACCAAATTTGGGGTTGAACCCAGGTCATCCTCATTTGAGGAGTGTTTCTCGTTTTGGGAATAGGCTGTTTACCATTCTTACATGGTACATCGAATTAATTAACTTTTCTTTTATTTATTTGTTCCCGCAGGTCAGCTGTTCAATTCAATACCTAGGGGATCCATGGTTTGTTCCACGCTGACGTTCGTGCTCGTGGCAATGGAACGCCACACATGTGTCTGCCGTCCTTTGACGTCACGGGGAATGTGGACTCGTGAAGAAAGTAGGCTTGCTATTGGCTATAATCTGGTTAGTTTCTCTCGGAGCTGCAGTTCCGATGTCTACGCTGGTGCTGACTTACCGCCTGTGTTCAGCAACGTGACGATGTCGTATGTGCCATGGTCGAGGAGGGTATTACGACATCACAGTTTATTGGCAACCACCTTCCTGCCTACACCGCTGCTAGTGTTCCTCTACTGCAAGATGATCCACTCTCTACGGATCCCAAAACAAGAGAGTGACCGCAGTGGTGCGGAAGTCAGAGGGCCCCGCAGACCACTACGTAAAACTGTTATGTTAACCCTGATAACTGTCATCAACACAATCCGCAGGCTGCCGCTAGATACTAGCTTTTTAATATCCCAGATTAACTTCGGGGTACTACAGGATTTTAGCCTGAGGTCGCTGACGTTTTATTATTTTTTTCCTTTTGACGCTAATGTTCATCAACAGTTTTGCTAACCTCATTATTTACATGGTTATGGACTCTAACTTTCGAGAAACTTTCAAAATATTGTGCTACAAATGTTGTAAAAAGTGCAGATACAAGTAGTCTATAAATGGTTACTCGTAAAACTCTTTCCCGCCTTCAACAAAGCGACCCAAAGCAGTACAACAGTTTTGTTTTGTCCAGTTGTTTCAGTGTATGTGTATTTATAAAACGTTTCATAGGAAGATAACCTTGCGTTTTAACCGCGATTTGGATCTCTAGCTAATCAGAGCCTTTCATTTAAATGTACTGTTGAATTTTAAAATCTTAAAATTTAGCATTTTTTTGACATTTGTGCTTATATCATTTGCTAATATAAATAAGATCTCTTTGATATTCTCAGGTTTGTTGAATGTCTTCGCGTTTTTTGCGCTAAATGTTTACCAACTGCTACATTTTCCACTCGATGAAAAATAAACTTGTTTTTAAAAGTAACGTTTATTTTTAAAACAGTTGTGTTCAGGAGGGAGTGAAACATTCCACTTTTAAAGTGGGCATCCAAACGTTGCCAGTGGCAAAAATAATGCTCTGATTACCGCGCAACGCTAGACGGGTCACTTTCATGGGGATGGTTTATTATTGCATCCAGCAAATGACTCATGTGCATACAGGTATATAAATGTTTATTTTCTTGATGTTGTTCTGTTGTGAACTGAGAATTTGGGATTAGTCCCTTGTATATATTATGTATAGCAAGTTACACAATATAAGTTATATATAAGTTATATATATATATATATATATATATATATATATATATATATATATATATATATATATATATATATATATATATATATATATATATATATATATATATATATATATATATATATATATATATATATATATATATATATATATATATATATATATATATATATATATATATATATATACCAACATACACACGCCCCCGCGCCATGCCACATCAATCGACACTTTCCAAAGACCATCCCACACATATCTTAAAGTTAATGTTATTGTGCACAATACGCCTTTTACGTACAAGTAGGTCACTCGTTAGGACGTAAAATCCGAAAACTGCTACAACTGGCTCAGTCAATGTCCACTCAACCAAAATCAACTTAATATTGAATGGCCAAGCAGCACCAGGCGACTTTATTCGATTGTGTATTACAACCTGAACATTAATATGTGAACGTCGCCAACGAGATATAATATATCAATATCTGATCTACCAACTTACCACAGTGTGTATAAAATGTATGTCATTAATTTAAACTGTCCACGTTTTTGTGAGACTTTCCTCTCCATTCGTACGTGGGAAGGTCTGCCAGAAATTTGCAGGATGGATGTGGGTTTTCAAGAGTATACGTATGTCTGTTTCGACTTTCCTGCCGCCATGATGCTGTAGCAAACTGTATTTATGTATCGTTATTACCGTTGGTAATTCGCCTTGTTACATAGCTGCTTTTCTAACTTATACATTACCACTGATCATGGATTATGAATGAAAAACAAAAACCAACGAAATAAATAAATAAGTTCTAAAAATGTTTTAATGGTATATGCTGCTAAAGGTCACATATCACCAATGGTCGGCATTCAATATGTTCAGTTTTTCACAAGCAACTCAGCAGTATGAAATTAATAGATTGAACACTTCAAGTATCTTCAGGTACAACCCGACTCTGTTATTTATATATTTGATCGGTGTTTTACGCTGTTCTCAGTAAGATTCCACGTATACGACGGCATTCAACAATGTGATGGGAGGAAACCGGGCCGACTTCAGGGGAATTCACAACCATCCGCAGGTTGCTGAAAGACCTTCCCACATATGGTCGGAGAGGAAGCCAGCATGAGGTGGACTTGAACTCACAGCCATCGTATTGGTGAGAGGCTCCTGAGTCATTGCGCCACGCTGGCACGCTAACCACCTCGGCCACGGAGCATGATACTTCAGTGGTGGCAGCACTTTGGCGGCATGGGCACGTCGTGCCACCAGGAGACACACTACATGTACATACACACTTAATGAGTCCTCGACGTCATATGATTGAAAAATTGCTAAGTATGACGTAAAAGCACAATGTAATGACTGTACACAGGGAAAGGCAGAAAATAAATTGGTTTTGCATAAAAAATACAATGTGTTTATGTATGCGTCGGGTTTTACGTCATACAATACGATACAATGTAGAAAAAACACATAAATTACGATATTACAACATAATCTTTCAAGTAATCGTGAGGAAAAGATACACACGTTGTTTATCTCAGGTACACCTTAACCGCAACAACTATGCAACGGCACAGTATGTGTATTTTGTCCAACATGTGTTCATGTATGCAAACTTTAAATGAGTACCAAACTCTCTACCTGTAATACACATCAAGTTTACATCGCGAGCTACACATACACATTCATACACAAAAACCACATACTTTCTGAGAATAAACCACCCTCTTTAGCGTAAATACATGATGTGAGGCTGTGGTGGGTTCCGACAGACGTCAGGCTGCAGTGGGTTCCGACAGATGTCAGGCTGCGGTGGGTTCCGACGGTCTGCTAAGTGCCCGGATCAGCTTCTGCCAGAACATATGTCTACTCAGTTCACAGTCAGACCAGTCTATGAATATCTTGTCTCGCATCAGAAGCATTAGTCGGTTCGTCATGTTACGGTGCTGAATGTCTCCTAGTTTCACTAGGATAAGAATTTCTCTCCTTTCATCGAGAAGCTTGTGCTGGGCCATTTTTAACTCCCATTCACACCATTCGCTGGCAGCGAAGCTATCCGAAAGGACGAGAATGACTTTCCTGCTGGCCTCCATGCTAACCATGATATTGTCTACAATGTCGGTTCCAGGTATAAAGTCCCTGTCGTACAAACACAGCTTGAATCCTTCCTCATCTTCCACTCTGGCTAAGAGTTCCTGGATCACCCAGTTCCGGTCTGTGGCACTGTAAACGACAAAGGCGTCATAATCGTACCCTTCCGTGTCCTCGATTTCCGTGTATCCTTTGAGTTTGGAACGCGTAAGGAAACAGCAGTAGCTAATGTGCATCCTGTAACGAACAAACACAGTCACAGTAATCGCAATTACGACGGCAGCCGTACTCAGGGACGCGCCAAGAATTAACGGCAAGTTTAACTTCTTCACAGTACAAGATTCTACTGTACGATTGAAGGACAGCAGGTTCTTATGTTTCCATTCTTTCGGAGAGTAACATTTGTAACCTTTGTGGTTCAGGGCCACGATAGTTACGTTGGTGGTTCGAATCCAATTCCTGAACCACATTAAATCGCAGTTGCAAGCGAAAGGGTTGCGGGCCAAATTCAATTTCTTGAGGTTAGCCAAAAGAGATTTAGGAAATGAATATTCGGAAATCGTAGAAATTTTGTTAGAGTCCATGTAAAGTTTTTCCAGTTTCTTGGCCTCTGTGAATAAACCCGGCGTCCAATCACTGATACTATTACTGGAGGCAATTAATTCTCTCAATGAAGGAAGAACCCTAAACAGAGGTTCCAGTAGACGTTTATAGATACGCATGTTTTCTATTATCAGTCGTGTGAGCTTAGAGAGCGGAGAAAAAAGTTCCTCTAAAGCAGTGCTGTTGATGTCCATAATATTACCCGTCAAATAAAGCCCATCCAGGTTTGGACACAGTTTGAAGAAGTTTTTAGTGTCGGCAGTGCTGAAATGAAAAGCGTTTACTGAGAGGTCCAAATAACGTAACGAGGAGCTATTAAAAGCGAAGCTGGAAATCTGGCGGATATTATTATGCTTAAGATGAAGTCGTTCTAATTTGGGCGTTTCCCTAAACAAATTATTTGCGAGTCTTCTAATGTAGTTAAACTTCAACTCTAAGTATTTAAGGTTTCGTAGACCGGAAAAGTCCTCTTTCGCTATCTCCAGAATTCGATTATATCCAAGTCTTAGCATCTGAAGTTTTGGGTAGACGCTGTTATCAGGCGAGGTCTTTTTGAAAAGTCGTGGGATTTTCGTGAAATTGTTCCAACGCAGCCCAAGAAGAGTTAAATTCCTGAAGCCTTCAACGTCCTGTAAAAAGGCAATGTTGTTGTACGTCAGAGTCAACGTGGTCAGTTCTCCCAGCGGTGACAGAGCCTGACCCGAGAACGTCAAAAAGTTGTTTTTACGTAAACTCAGACTTCTTATCTTTGAACCTAATAAACAGTCCAAAAGACCAGAAGGGAAAGTCTTGAAGTTCATGTTATCCAACTGTAATACGGATACATTGGAAGAAGCGAGATCACAGAATGCCATTTTTAGCCCTCTTAAATATATACGGTTATTCCCGCTCAGGTCTAATTCTGCTCCTTGGCAGAATTTCAAACCGAGAAAAACATCTTTCTCGATGTGGGTTATCTCCGAGTGTGTCAAGTTTAGACATGACAGGGAAACGTTAGTTACGTTAGTCAAAGTCTGTTTTGTCAGGGTTCCGAACGACGCGCGTAAAACCGTGACAGAAGTCACGTAAGCAGGAGGCACTGGGATGTACGGTATGTTACCAGTGCACTTCATTTCTCTCCTCGACTTAGTGCATTTACAGAAATCTGACAGAGGACAACTGTTGTCAAGATTTGCAGGTCTCTGGTCGAAGCCACTTTGTAAGCCATCACTGACGCTCTGTTTCATCCTTGTGATATGCAGACTAGAGAGGAATTCCTGGTCCCCAGTATCTGCAAGTGTCAGCCCAGCCTGTCCATTAACCAATGTGCTGGTTCTCGTCTTGCCAATGCTACCATGGTTAGAATCCACGATACCTGTGTCGACATGGGAATCTATTCCTGATGTTGTAGTCATTGAAACCGTACGGCATTCTCTAAAGCAGACGACAAAGCAGGTGACAAAAACCATAAGTGACGTCACACTCTGTCTGCGCGCGTAAATCATGATCATTATTACGTTTTCTATATCAACGTGGCGACGAAGGGCTCTGAAAACGAAAATATATAATACAGCGCGAAATGACGAAAGATTAGGGCTTTCTACTGTTCAAGTTACTGCAAACAGTTGACAACAGACTTACAGTTCTTGGATATTTTATGGGTAAATTAGACATTATTGTTCTTCTGTGTTGTACGCATACATCAGGCGGAAATATTTCCATATATATTTGATTAGCCCCAAACGATGGCCCCAAGAACTGTTCATTTGTATGACTTGTATCAGGTTAATCCGTGGAGGAAAGTGGAGTACTGACAGTTATTCGTCGCCCTTCGCTAGGTACCGGACAAATATCCAGACAAAAAGCCCCAACACTCAATACCACCAAACCTGAATTTTCGATGCAGCTATAAGAACGTTTTAAATGAATGATGTAAGCATGGTTCCCAATCGTGCTAAAACCATCCTTCTAACTGCAGATAATGATCAAAGAAACCAACCTACCATGCATCGCTACATCGGTGCTGAGATCCAATAAACCATACAGCGGACTATATTAGACCGCCATGCCACAAACAGAGGTAATTCAGTACGCAATACAACGCTACAAATTAGACCCCCACGCCACAAACAGATACTGATTCAGTAAGGGATGCGGCCTTTAAAATAAGATTGATTGATTTATTTGATTGGTGTTTTACGCCGTACTCAAGAATATTTCACTTATACGACGGCGGCCAGCATTATGGTGGGCAGAAACCGGCCAGAGCCCGGGGGGAACCCACGACCATCCGTAGGCTACTGACAGACCTTCCCACCAACGGCCGGAGAGGAAGCCAGTAAGAGTTGGACCTGAACCCACAGCGACCACATTAGTGAGAGGCCTCTAGGTCACAACGCTGCGCTAGCACGCTAACCGACTGAGCCACGGGGGCACTAAAAATTAGACCAACCAGCTACAGACACATACTAATCCAATAAGACATACAGCGCTAAAAGTAGACCGTAAGCCATACAGTGCTACAAATTAGGATGTAAGCCACACAGCCCTACAAATTAGACCGTAAGCCACACAGTGCTACAAATTAGACCGTAAGCTACACAGCGCTACAAATTAGACCGTAAGCCATACAGCGCTACAAATAAGACCGACCTGTTGCAAACAGATTTTAATCCAATGAGCCATACAGCGGTACCAATTTGACCCGTATCGCTACAAGAACATACTTATCCAGTAAGCCAGCACTATATATACGCCACAGTTAAGACGACCCTGGGACAACTGTGCTGCAGTTATGCAACAACTAAATAAGGTAGCACACACCTTAAAAAGATACACAAACAGCACGGAGCTAACCTTATACTTACCCTACACTGTATATACAACCTGTCACACGAATCTCATTCCTTTCATCTACCAGGTCAGTCTCACCAGAGAGCCTGTGGGTTGTAGGTTAGTCAAACACACATACACATAAAGACCATCCTACGATGCCCTGCCATGTTATAAACACCTAACACTTTAAAAGAGGAAGTTGTAACTTCCTCGCTTGACATTCAGCATGAAGGGGATAGTGCAACGACTGGTTGGCCCATAGCAGTATAATGACTCGGGCGGGGCTTCTTACTTGCCTTCGGTAAGTCGTCTCAGTGAAGCAGCACTAGATAAAAGAGCGGTGGAAATCCGTCCTGCAACAAGCAGGTACATAACATACACCATGAGGATTCCTTCGTCGTCATATGACTGAAACATTGCTGAGCACGACGTTACACCCCAAGCACTCACTCACTCACACACAACACGCGTTCTCGGGTTTCATGTTTTTACAACATTAGGTATATGGCCCCTACAGCGATTTTTTCTTCCCGAACTCAAGTGATGTTTCGCTCATAATATCAGTGGCAATAGCTCACCGCACTCGTTCTACAATGTAGATTGATATAAGCTCATTTTTCGTTATTGGCCAACTTGAAGGATTGAAACAGACAGAAAAACAACAAAGAAAAAGCAACCTGTTTAACTCAACAGAAATTCTGTTGCCTGAGTGACGCTGGGATATATTCTGTTATGTCAGCAGATTATTCTGTTAAATATAACACAAATATTCTATTAATTCAACAGACTCATGTTGACATCCCCTCCAACCGTACGTGGGAAGGTCTGTGAGCAGCTTTTGGATGGTCGCGGGTTTCCCCCGGGCTCTGCCCGGCTTTCTCCCATCATAATGCTGGCAGCCGGCGTATAAGTGAAATATTCTTGAGTATGGCGTAAAGTACCAATGAAATAAATAAATAAAATTCTACACTGCAGATGAATATAAGCTCATTCTCCGTTATTGGCCAACTTGAGCGATTGAAACAGACAAAAAAGCAACAAACAAAAAAATTATTATGTTAAATATAGCACAAATATTTTATTAATTCAACAGACTCATGTTGACTTCCTCCCCGGCCGTACGATGGAAGGTCTGTGAGCAGCTTGTGGATGGCCGGCCCGGTTTCCTTCCATCATAATGCTGACCGTCGTCGTATAATTGAAATATTCTTGAGTATGGCGTAAAACACCCATCAAATAAATAAATAAATTCAACAGACAGATTCTATTAGAATAAGAGGGTATTATGTTGAATATGGCACAGTATATATTATTTTATAATAGCTAAATACAGTCTAGCATCTCTCAGGCAACAGGCAAAATAGCTTCTTTTAAAATTAATAGATTGTGTTTTTGAGTGATGTTCCAAAATAAAAAGATTGGTATGGGGTTGTAACAGTCAGAACGACCTCTAGCCAGAACACCCTGTACCAGAACGCCTTCTATATATAATGCTTGTTTAAGCTAGCAGCATGGGCATAGGTGTGTGCCTGCGATCATATTGTATCATATATTCCATGTGTGTTGTACATATATGGCCTATAATATTGCCCCTGAGCATAATTTAATTCCTCTGATGTGTCTGAATGTCAACTGGTGGGTTTACATATTGGGGCTTTTTTTTAAGTGAATGCTTTTGAAGTCAAAAAGTGGGTGCAAATGCGAACTACGTGTATTTTAAACTATCAAACAAAATCTAGCCCACAAATGATTAAGGGATAGTGTATACAGGCACGTGTACACGGCTACGCGCTCGCAGACTGACCAGAGTTGTTAAATGTTTACACACGTTGGACACATGAGGTGCGGTGTCTTGGGTAAGTGAGTAAACAGGATTAATCCAGCGTCTCCGGCTTTTAATGCCCCATAAAAGGGCATACACGGTGATAAAAATGCCAGTGCCATTATTAAAAATAAAACTTGGCCTTGATTCCTCTACCACCTGAGAAAACAACTACAAAGGGTTAGTCACTGTTGTAGTGACACGATTGTGAAGATTTTACGGTTTATACAAGACTGATAGAGGGCTTAGATAGGTTTTTAGGCAGAGAGCGTTCTTGCCAGAGGGCATTTTTGACCTTCATACAAACGTGTAGGCCGTTCTCCTTACAAAACTTTTCTGCCTGATGA
This sequence comes from Liolophura sinensis, assembly GCF_032854445.1. Taxonomy (NCBI): domain Eukaryota; kingdom Metazoa; phylum Mollusca; class Polyplacophora; order Chitonida; family Chitonidae; genus Liolophura; species Liolophura sinensis. The sequence goes on from NC_088307.1 coordinate 11,821,190, forward strand.
AAACACACAACGGTTTTCTGTCTAGCTGTGTGGAAATATACACAGGGGTTCATAGCAGTCAGAATGTTAACTAGCCATGAGAAATATTGTTTTTTTTAAGGTTGTTTGGAGTTTTTTTTTCCAGATCTTACTGCCATCTGTGCCATCTTGAGTTTTTTAAAAATATTTAACTATCCTAGGACAAACTTAAAATATTGTTTGCTTGATGTTACAAGCCCTTTATGAAAGAGGGTAGGTAGGTTATTAAACGTCCTCAATTAAAATCCCTTTATTAAACTTCCTCGATTTAACTTCCTCAACACTGATCAGAATGTAATACTAAATTATGTCACCCAATATTTGGCAATTCTCCCCCCCCACCCCGCCACCCACCACCCCAAAATTTATTTTTATTCTGTACAGAGTGTGCGAGCATGTGAAAATATAACCAAAATCCTGTCCAGCTGATACTTTTGATGGAGTTAAGTGGGACCTCGTCACCTGGGTAAAATAAAATCTATACAGAGAAATCTGTTTCCATTTTCTCAAATTTCGTAATTTTAATTAACCTTTGTGAGATTTTGGGGATTCTTCCTTCATGTGAAGGATCAAACATTTATTCTTTCTTCAATGTATCATTCAATGTACCAGCTTGTCTACAAGTATGAAGAGTGTAAGCACCCAAGTGAGCCTCAGCTCAGATCACCAGCTTTGATCGAACCTACACTGTCCAAAACATTTATACGTGAGGAAGAGCAGAGCCAAAATCATGTTGTGTTGCATGAAGATTAAAGGTTGGAACATATCAGCTTTGTATTTGTATGTCAACTTTCCTGCATCTGAAATGCACCTGTCATTTCTGTTGTCACTAACCATTGTTTCCATTTCACAACAATGTATCAGTAGATATATTTTCTACCCACCAAAGCATCTGGCAGTGGTGATATCAATGACAGTTCATGAAATTATACCAATATATTCCCAGCTACATGCTCCCAAGCATAGAGTTTTGACGAGGAGAAAAGCTATCCACACATGTGAATAACGTTTTTTTAAATTTTGGAATCTCCCGAACGGTATTTTTCCATGTCAGCAGAAGGGGCTCATTTGGGGGTCTCTTATACTATGAAATGGGATTAACGCAGAACATACAAGGGGCTCTGTTGGGGATTCCTTGATAACGTACAGGTTTAAAAGAAAAAAAAAACTTACGTTTCGATCATCTTACAGAAGGTATCATGATGAGGTACGGTCTCAGTTTTTCCCCGTGATTATACCAGTCCATGACTGAATTAATTTAATTCAAAAAAGTAAACTAGGGGATCTTCGAAAGTGGACTTCACAGGTAGAGACCTGTCTCGATCTACGGGTACCGCTTTAGAAAGCTTTATATCTCGAAAGAGAGACCGTCACTTGTAAACAGAATGACATTTCAAACGATCGATGCCAAAAAAAAAAAAAAAACCCAACAAAACACAAGTAGTTAAATGAAAGAAAATAAAAAAAAATTGGCATCTGTAAAACACACACAAAAAATTCTGTCGGGGTCTTTTTCAAGGGTCGGTCGCGTAACATCAAACATATAATATTTTAGTTTTGACCCTATAGAATTAATAGGACAAAATAATATTAACTTTTAAACTTATGAATTATCAGCTTCCCCGTAGCTCAGCCGGTAGAGATTCTGCTTCGCAGCAATGAGATCCAGGTTCAATCCAGTCAACTATTGATATGTAATTAAAATTTAAATTTGTAATTAAAATTTGAATGTAAATTAAATGTAATTACAACAATCAAATGTAATTAAATTAGTAATATTTTAATTGACACTATTTCCTTGTTACCATCAATCAAACAACATTATTGAAAAAGGTACATATACATAACAACTCCGTGTACGAGTTTTCCCTTCAAATTTGATAAAACCTGATACTTTCAAAACGAAAAAAACATATAGCTTGTAAAATGGAAAAGCTCTCTATATGTACACGGTTGGAGGATATATGTAACAGAGTAAAACTCTGGTAATCTTCACTGAAATAAAAACAGGTAACGTATGAGATTACTGATCCCATATACCTATGTACAAAGTTACATCCCCCCAGATTTCACAGAACTTAAAAAAAGTCGTAGCTGATGTACGACTGGCAGCTGAGCTTGTGACAGGATGGTTGTCATTTCGGCTGGAACCCGTAGTTAAAAAAAAATCGTTGACAGAACTGATACGCACTTCCTGCATTCCACACATTTCACAAGAAATTAAACTGATGACCGGGACGCGGGGCAAGAGGACGTGGACAGTCACCATTTGAGCGCGATTTGTTGCGTCCTCGTGCGGCGTGCCGAGATACCCTCATCTAGCCACCATAACCCTCGGAGTCACGAGGCTCTATACAAATAAGCTGTCACGCCATTGCTCTGAACAGACAGGAAGAACAGTAGCTGGAGACAGAGTAAATCCCCTGTCACATATTCTTACTTATATATACAACAAAGTGAACAGCTCTGTATAGCCTGGTATTAGTCCACAAAGCCATTGTAGGCCAAGGAATGACTATACCTCGAGATGTCACGAGTCAATTTAATTGATATATTTAGTTTAATTAAATTATTCACTGACTGACTGACTGACTCTCTGATCAATCAGTTTATTTATTAATTGATTGGAGGGTTGAATGATTGAGTGGATGTTATATTCGACTGGACGTCAACACCGTACCGTGGTTTTAATGTCCTTACCTGTCACCCTGTATAGTCACATGGAGAGACTGTGACCGTTACTAATGGATTTTGTTTGGAGGAATAAGGTGCTTCAGTTTAATGGTAATAAACACTCGACAGTGAAGTTTACGTTGGGATGGCAAACGTGCCTTAGATAACAGTAAAAATAAAAACAAGTAAATGTAGGTAAGCCTATACAATGGCTACATAAAAATTGAACATGCTGGGTCGCTATATCATTATTAAGTTCTAGAACCTATTCCAGTCATCGAAGTATACATTGTTATAAAAACGAAAGCGGAAAAATTATGTAAATAGATAAAAGGTACTGTAATCCAAAAACCAATCATCAATGAAAAGGGAATCGTCATGCAAGGGATTAATTCAGTTAAGCTTCCATGCTACGTGAAACATTCTGGGGATACAAGGGGATACTGTGTGATACGAGGCAACACATCAGTTAGCACATTTCCCATACCTTAGCGTATTGTGACGTTAGAAATGGATCATGTTAGAAAAAGGGAACAAGTATACACCTTCTAAACGGGATTAAAAACATCCAAAAACAAAAAAATTTAAAAGACGTCGGACACGTTTTTTTAGGATCAGTATAAATCGAAATACATTAGAAATGAAATCATGCATGGTGGTATAGATGTTAGAAGCATGGAACAGTTCTACGGCTTTCTGAAAAATGACTGAAAACCTGCAAAATAATAATAAAAGAAGACAATAACAAAAAACGCACACTTTCTTAAAACCAGGTCAAAACAAAAAGCTTTTAAAAATGAGACCATGCATGAGGTATAAATATAACGATATATTACCGTAATGAGACAATTTACCGACAAGGCCACATGACCAATTTTCTGTAATACGGGATTCAGAATTGTTCATACACCACGTGTTGTACGCATACTCACTTCAATCCAAACTTCCAGTTGTTCATAACACAAGGCCACCAAATGCTCAGTAATATCTATAACAAGACTGACTCATATGTTTAATTCAATTATACAATTACACACACGAAAAAATAATCTGTTAGTTTTAATAATATGTCTGTTGTCTGAGTGATGCTGGAAGGTATTGTGTTACAACATGATGTCCTGTTATTCTAATACATTCTTTATGTTGAATTAATAAAAAAAACATGTGCTATTATAGGGACAATGCATACTGTGGGATTGGATATGAGGGATTGTCAGCTGGAGAGAAGTGATATTCGCCCTCGTTGAACATCACTTGTCGAGAGCTGAGAATTCCTCATATCCTATTCCATAGTCTGCACCATATCTTTTATTATACCGAAAAAAACAAAAAAATGTATCTTTTCAGGTTGTGTTTAAATCGCTGGATTTGTACGTCGATAAGTAGCTATGACCGTAAACCCTTTGTTTACTTTACGAGCAAGCAGACGGCGGAGTGCTAACAACGGGAAACAACTGCCCAGAAATCAATGCACGTGAAGGTTGGATATTAGTTCGAGATCGTTGGATATTGCCTCGTGAATCGTGAACGTGGGCTTTTACTTTATGAGCGTGATGTTGCATTTCTTGGGGGTGTGATCGTGGTACATCATGTTTTGTAGAATATCATGTGACCATCCCTCGACCAATGGAACAGAGAATAGCCCTATGAGATATAATGCAATTTTTAATAATATATTTCTCTTTGGTTGCACGTGGGAAGACCTGGCAACAACCTTCCGATGGTCGTCGGTATCCCATAAGCTGTACCCGTTTCCTCCCACCATAATGCTGGCCGCCGTCGTACAAATGAAATATTCTTGAGTACGACGAAAAACACCAATCAAATCAATAAATAAATAAATATTATAACATAATATTCAGTTAGTCTAATACAAACTTTATGTTAAATTAACAGAATATCGGAGCTATTTTTGAACTGAATAATTACCCGAAATTACGGATCCTAGAAGAGACAAGTTTTAGTTTCAATGGTTTGATGATCGCCAATTGAACAGTATTTGAAAATACCTCCATCACAGGGGAGTTCACTATCGAGCTATTCTTCCCTTGACTGAATCAATGTACTGACAAGAGCCAAGAATAGTAACAACCAGCAAACGCATATCTTGTTACATAATCTGCTGCTATAACATAATACATTCTAGCATTACTCAGACTACAGAATTTCTGTTAATTTAGTAGATTATTATCATTTATTTTTGTTTCGAGAGTAGTGATTCATAATTACTTACTTCGGGCTGATGAGTCATCATCACAGTCATCATGCGGTTTACAATTATACAGAAGTTTAAATTTTTGCTCTCAGTTACACAAACAAGGACATATTTGAACTAGCACGCACGGGTTGGCCGCGACGTGAACAAAACGCCAGACTACGAGTATGTAGCCAAGTAAAGCAGGAACTGTATTTTATATAGTTGTGGAGTGGTCAGAACACAGTGACCTGGTCCTGCCTCTTGAATGATATAAATGATTTATATGGTTAATAAGAGCGAATATACACTGAAAAGCATGACGCCAGGCTCAAATCTCAATTACTGCTGGACACTTTCACAAACATGTCGTACTTGTACGATATCGCTCATATAGGAAGGACAATGGTACGTTAATGGTGAAGTACAATAAGGTACGACAAGTGTACGATAAATAGATGTCGTACGCCGCTTTGTGAAAGTGGCCCCAGCAGGCCTCGGTGATGCTTAGTCCACTATCAGAATCTTGGTTTATACAGGAATACAATATACACACACACGCACGCGCACACACGCACACACACACACACACAGACACACACACACACACACACACACATGTATACGTTACTGTAACCAAATCAGTTTAGACAATCATCGAACAGTGGCATCAGTCACTTTTAAGGTGAGCCCACAAAGTATTACTCATAAACGTCACTGACAGGCTTTACCTGACGATGGATCGTGGGCAAATTCAGAGGAAGGGTCCATTACACTTTAACTTTTAATATTTTAATATCACTGTGATCAGTTTGGGCAAGGTCTTGAAATCCAACACGGAGTTTGGCCACTAAAGCCAAACACCAGACGAGGTGCCAAACTCTGCAACTTCTGTGAACCAACAAGCTGTAAGATGTTACCTACAGACACACACAATCCAGTCACCATGTTTCTGGTAACACTGTCCAGGATGTCTTCTCAGAAGCAAATTTCACCGCTGTACTCAAGGTTCGCTCTTGTAGGCAATAACTGCATATTGTCCTTTGGCACAGCCGTTCGTGGGAAGGTCTTCATCAACCTGCCGATAGTCGTGGGTTTCCCATGGGCACTACCTGGTTTCCTCCCACTATAATGCTGACCCCCGTTGAATAAGTGAAATATTCTTGAGTACGGCGAAAAAACACCAAATAAATTAAATAAATAAAGCCTTTGGCACAGAATAGATTAGGCATACCGGTAACATATACTCAAAGTGAAGATAAAGTCTGCCATTATATATGCTAAATTTTAAAAGCCGAGGAGATGAAATTTAGCCTTGATATGGCACTGACGGACAATTCACGCTGAAAGCGTCACGTGATAATTGGCTATCACGTCAAAAGCCTATTTGCTCTCGATTGTCAGTTTGGTTTCTTATAGTGGATAGGCACATGTCGATGCAATAAATTGGATTTTGTGATTAGTTTAAGTGTTAAACTGATGCATTTAGGCCCACACACCTATGAGCAGGGAACTGAGAACGGCTGCCCGTGCCACAATGCAGACATGTTGGGCAGGATACTGCAATAACTTGTCAGGGTGAGCTAACAAGGAAACCGCCTCGGGAGAGTCATTGCTTAAAATGTAATAAAAAAGTAAAATAATGATCGTAGGCGTACGATCTTGTAAAGTCACATGACCAAGTGAGACTCCATTTCATTCATTCTGAAGAACCTTTAGCTACGACTAAGAACCTTTGCAATGATCAACTGTGTTATTTTCACGAAAAGGTTCTTTGAAGAGCCATACCTAACCCAAATAACCTTTGAAACACCATTTTCAAGGCTGTATCTAGTTGATCAATCTTCACATTAAGGCCACATCTTGCTCACCACGGACGCCATATACGTAGACCCATAACCTAGGCCTATATACATGTGTGCCTTTAATCCGGTTTTATGACAACAGATAGTTTTGCTCAGTGTGGTGTTGTTTAACATACTAGCTGAAAACACAGATGTTTTTACGCAATTTCGTAATTTGAGTAAATGTTATTTCTACGGAATACTGCCAACCCGTACAAATCATACATGTATGGTATCTGACGGTCTTATTTAAGTCGTTGTTTGTTACGTTCAAACCACACTCGACCCGTGTAACGTGTCATTTGAAGTAGGGATAATTAATTTAAATCAACTGCGATATAACATACGTTTTAATAAATGAAGGCATCTGCTTCTAAATCTATATTAGGCCTATATTTTATTCGAGGAAAAATTTCATCTAGATGGACCCTACTGATCTCACGTCTTGATTCTGGGTGAAGGAAACGACGATCAGGCCCATGAACTCACGAATATGTGATACATGCATGGCTATATACTAATGATGAATAAATCTTCTTGTTCTGATGGTACATTTATTTACTGCTCTTATTAATTCCCTATTTGGTTGTTTTTATTGGTATAATGTGTATTTTATGTCTGTTGACAATATTTTTGGCGTACACTATTGTCTGATTGCCTGAGTAAAATAATATATTGTCTGTCTTATTCTGTAATATTTGGAAAATACAGATCCATAAAACGCAGCGTTGAGAACTTATTCGGCATCCAATTTTGTACTTCTAACAGGGGAATATAACTTGATGAATATGATGTAGTGTTTACCTATCTGAACTGAGCAGGTCGAGCGCATAGGCCCGGGCCCTTTCTTTTCGAACGCATGTGCCAAATTTGTAAGAACTCAGTTCAAGTACAAATTTCGAAACTCTTAAGAATAAGTTTGTCACCTCGATTATTAAGATGATTAAGGATGATCACTGCAGTGAATGCACAGCGAATGCACTGGAGTAAATGCACAACGAATGCACTGGAGTGTTGGAGTGAATGCACAACTGGTTCAGGTCAGGTCTCTTAGACGGTAAAGGAATAGGGCCTCGCTGTGCTCTACTCTTTAAGGTTTGTATAAATGTAAACACAAGGAGTTAAAGGATGTCCATTCAAATATGTTCTACGTGCTTGTGTCGTAAACCTCTGATGAAAAGGATACTGATCAATGGCTAATATACGGCAGTTAAAATATAGCGATCGTAGGTAATTAGCTATGTTGTTCCAAGGCACATAACTCTTAGGTGTTACACAGTAGGCTTTGACACTGAGTGAAACGATCGTTCTGATTGGTTCATCGGCAGGATGAGATTGGTTGTCCGCCATCTTGGGAGACAGCTCTCAATGACATTCTAATTCAGGGGGAAATATTCTGTCCGGAATTATAATGTGATATCATTGTATACGTTTTATTGAGACTGGTTGTCCGCCATCTTCCTTTAAAAGTTCTATCTAAATAATTTGTCTCGTCTCGTCGGTATTACAGGTAAGATTCAGAGGCCATCTGCCCCTCGGTTACACGCCATTTAGTTCTTATTATGTTGTAGTTCCTAGCTGATCTATAAAAACTGATATAATACGATTAGCTTTGAAGATATTGTTGGAAGAATAGTTCATAAATCTAAAAGTGCATGTTGGCATACTGTTTAGCAAGGGGTTGTTGTTACAAGCCCAAGAGCGTTCCTTGCTAGAATTAATCTGAGATATAATGGTACACTAGTATGGCAGATTTCATAGTTTTTTTTATACATTTGTATTCATGAGACAAGTAACCCTAAGAGCTCAGTGTAGTTACGTGTGTAACAAAGTAACTTAATTCAGCCATTGTTCGAACGGGTGTATATAAACGCGCTAGTGATTGTATCAATTCAGGGGAGACAGCTCTCAAAGACATTCTAAGTCAGGGGGAAATACTCTGTCCAGAATTATAATGTGATATCATTGTATACGTTGTATTGAGACTGGTTGTCCGCCATCTTCCATTAAAAGTTCTATGCCATCTAAATAATTCGTCTCGTCTGTCCTGTGTTACAGTCCTACATTGCGCCAGACCTTAGAAAGGGCAACAAAAACACTACCAATTCACTACCAGTAAATTTTTGTGAGGTGAGAAGTTTTTAATACCAGGTGTGTCTCTCACAGTTATGGTATGCAGTGATCAACACGATGTTTGAAATAGGCAGAATTTCAATCAATATTTTTAGAATTTTCTCTTAAGATTGGCTTTGGATTCTGTTGTCATCAATAAAGTTGTCCATTTAAAGACTACCATTCGAAGTATCTTAAAACGGGATAAATATTTTTTTAGATATTTTGTAAAGTTTTATTATAGAATAAATTCGAAAAAAAAAACTATATTACAGGATTTAATTAATTTTCACCGCGTTGTGCGGTGAGATGCCCATGAATTTTTCACTGCCTTTTTAACTATTTCTTATGTAGAAACTGTTTACTAAGACACAAAAATGAACGACAAAAAATGTATTTGTATAATTTGAATAGCGTGATTAATTAGGTTTACAGTCTGTTGGGGAGAAGAATGCGGTTTGGGCCGAGACGGCGAGCAGCTGTGTGACATAATGTGTGATACCGTCCTTAAATATACCTGGCTTGTAAATCAACTGATTGTACGTCTGTGGTGGTCCGTAAATGATACAGAAGTGTCCCACAACTCTGAGTGAAATGGCCCGTCGGAAACACATAGGTCTACCGGTAACTAAATCTGTCGTAAACGATCTCAACATGATGTATTAAGCAGTAGTTCTGTCCTATCATATATCACTACATGAAGTGAATGGGAAAAGGCTACGTCACAGCATAGGCCCCGCAATCTGATAGTTTGATTGGATAAAATTCTCAAGATGGCTGTCTCCATTCACACCAGCCAATTGTGCAGTATTGTCATTTTGTTCGACACGTTATTTGGTGAAATCTCAATAAAATAATAAAGCATGATACTTTTTAGCATGTATGCTGGATTTGACTACCTTTTTCTATTTTAGTTTAAAAGATTAATCGACGCTTTTTGATGGCATATATTTCTGTATAAATTACCAATTTATTTAAGAATTGAATAAAGGCACAGACTTTGGAGTATTTCAGTTAAAGTGAAATTGGATTTTTTACCATTGTAGTAGAAGGTTAGTGTGTAGCCGAAAACACAATGCTTCGTGCTAAATTACTTGTGCTATAGATATCAACAGACGTACACAAATAGAGAGAGCAATATGCCATGATCGCGTTATATGATTCACCGTCTACATCCGGGTAACCCCACTCCAAACATGATCGACGCAACCATCACAGCAACAGGCGATCTATTTAAGACATGCATGCGTACCACTGTGAAACTGATCTCATTTGCTCATCGTCACATGCAGACGACATATTATTTCTTAGAATTCCTCAGGATAGTCTTGTGTATTTTTCCTACATGCTGTCTTCCTCTTCGACCGTACATGGGATGGTCTGACAGCAGCCTGCGAATGGTCGTGGGCTTCCCCGGGACTGTGTCCGGATTTCTCTCCCCCCGCTCACCCCGCTATAATGCTGGCGGCCGTCGTATAAGTGAAATATTTTTGAGTACGGCGTAAACCACCAGTCAGATAAATAAGATATGACACGGAGGAATCATGCTCCTGCGTGCATGTATAATGTGTGTTCTTGTGGCACGGCGATCTCATGCCCCCAAAGTGCGGTGCCGCCACTGAAGTATCATGCCGAAGACACCAAACACGACACCCCCACCCAATCACATTATACGACCAAACAGTCCTGTGTCATTGCTCTAACCTCTTCATGCTAAGCACCATAAACGAGGCAGCAACATATAGCGTCTTAAAGTCTTTGGTATGACCCGATTTGGCAAAAATCAGACCAACTATAAATATGCATTGATAATGGGTCCCATAAGAAGCATACGTGTTTTTTTAGCACAACCTTAAATTCGAAGTTCAAAATACAGTCGCGAAAAAGAAAACTGCATACATTCAAACAATCGAAATCGCTTTCATGTTATCGGTTTTAAACAATCAGCCGAGAGTTATACTATAACTCAAAGGTGCAGCTGTTTCTGAGTATTTCACCCGAACCCTGTCTTGCCTTTTAACTATATCACCTTGGGTACGGGTCACACGACTTTATGTTTCCGGTTGCTCTAACGTGGCGTAACCCATGACCTCGTAAGATTTTCTGCATGGTTAAAAGTTGATTAATAGAGCTACCAAGAAGGACCGATTAGGCATGTTACCACCCCTCCTCCAAAATAACTGATTTGAATTATTTAAATGAAACTTCATTAGAGCATGACCTAAGTTGAGGGCAAAAAATTTTAAACATTTTCTGTGATATATGTCACGTGACTTAGACGCCATATTCATAGTCATAGTCATATAACGACGAAGGAATCCTTATGGTGTATGTAATGTGCCTCCGTGTTGCAGGACGAATTTCCACCGCTCTTTTATCTAGTGCTGCTTCACTGAGACGACTTACCGAAGGAAAGGAAGGCGCCCCGCCCAAGGCATAATTTTGATACGGGTCAACCAGTCGTTGCACTATCCCCTTCACGCTGAACGCCAATCGAGGCTGTTAGAACTCCGTCTTAAAATCTTAACTGTGACTTGACCCAGGATTGATCCTGGATATACCGCTCCCGAAGCAGACGCTCTACCAACTGTGCTATTCGGACCGGTAATACTTAAAATATGATATGGAACGCCGATGACTACTGAGATGTTAAATGGTGGTTAGCTTGCTAGGACTGCGCAATGACCCATGAGCCTCTCGCCAATGCGATTTAATGGTTTTAATGGTTCCGGCCTTACTTGGAAAGCTCTTTTAGTAACCTGTGGATGGTTGTGGGTTTCTCAGCCCATCCATTCCCTCTTCATAATTCTGGCCACCTTCATATAAGTGAAATATTTTTGAGAACGGCGTAAAACACTACTGAAATAAATAAATAAATAAATAAATATAAATAAAAAAATAAATAAATAAATAAGCAAAGGCTTTGGCGAAAATAATACCAGGTCAAAATTCTTTCTGCCAATACGTGTGCTAGATGTAAGTGTGCGCACTTGCTAAATTAACCTTTGTCGAAATATTAACTTTGTGATGCGTTTAATCACCACAGCATGTATTTTAGAAAAATTATCAACTGTGCACTTTTGGAGTGCTTCTATTGCACATGTAGCCACGTGCGTGGTGCTTCAGACATCGGGAAACAAACATATGGCAGCTAAAGAGATTATACTGAGATGATGGCAGTTTCTTTACGGATAATCTTAAGAAAAAGTATCAAAGTATTGAATTTACACATACAGATTTAAAATCATTCAGTCTCTCTCTTTATATCCCTTTCAGAAATATGTTCACTTTCTGAAATAGTCTGGTTTACGTTTATCGACTACGGATATTTTGAAGAGGACAAACGTTCGAAATTTTATGTGCAGGTAATGAGCAAAAGAGTTAATAGGTTTGGTTTCTAGAAAACACTGAAGGTCTGGGTTGTTGATCATTTGTAAACTCGGCATTCGTTTCTCAATGTGTTGATCATTTGTCCGTGTACACGCTACATCTGTTTCTCAGTGTGTTGAGAGTTTGTCTGTGTACACTCTGAATATGTTTCTCAATGTGCTGATCGTTTATGTGCACTCGGCATTCGTTTCTCGATGTGTTGATCGTTTGTCTGTGTACCCTCGGCCTCTGTTTCTCAATGTGTTGATCAATTGTCTGTGTACACGCAACATCTGATTTTTACTCTGTTGATCATTTGTCTGTGTCCTCGGAATATATTTCTCAATGTGCTGATCGTGTATGTGCACGCGGCATCCGTTTCTCAAAGTATTGATCATTTGCGTGTGTACACTCGGAATATGTTTCTCAATATGTTGATCGTTTGACTGTGTATGCGCGGCATCCGTTCCACAATGTGTTGATCGTTTGACCGTGTACACGCGGCATCTGTTTCTTAATCTGTTGATCAATTGTCTGTGTACACGCGACATCTGTTTTTACTCTGTTGATCATTTGTCTGTGTCCTCGGAATATATTTCTCAATGTGCTGATCGTTTATGTGCACGCGGCATCCGTTTCTCAATGTATTGATCATTTGTCTGTGGACACTCGGAATATGTTTCTCAGTATGATGATCGTTTGTCTGTGTATACGCGGCATCCGTTCCACAACGTGTTGATCGTTTGTCCGTGTACACGAGGCATCTGTTTCTCAATATGTTGATCATTTGTCCTTGTACACGCGGCTTTTGTTTCTCCATGTGTTGATCATTTGTCTCTGTATTTACGGCATCTGTTTCCAGTGTGTTGATCATTTGTCTGTGTATACGCACCGTCCGTTCCACAATCGTGTTAATCGTTTGTCCGTGTAAACGCGGCATCTGTTTCTCAATATGTTGATCGTTTGTCTCTGTACACTTGGCATCTGTTTCTCTCTGTGTTGAGCGTTTGTCTGTGTAAACGCAGCATCTGCTTCTCAAAGGGTTAATCGTTTGTCTGTTTACACTCGGCATCTCTTTCTCAATGTGTTGATCGTGTGTCTGTGTACACTGGGAATATTTTTCTCAAAATGTTGATCGTTTGTCTTTATATACGCGTCATCCGTTCCACAATGTGTTGATCGTTTGTCCATGTACATGCAGCATCAGTTGCTCAATATGTTGATCGTTTGTCTGTGTGCAAGTGACGTCTGTTCTCAATGTGTTGATCGTTTGTCCGTGTACACACGGCATCTGTTTCTCAATGAGTTGATCGCTTATCTGTGTACACGCGGCAACTGCTTCTCCATGTGCTGATCGTTTGTCTGTGTACACGCGGCATCTGTTTTTCACTCTGTTGATCATTTGCCTGTGTATACTTGGCATCTGTTTCTCAGTGTGCTGATTGCCTTACTGATGTACTTTTTTTTACAATGAAAACAGGAAATTATGTACAGTAGGTTGCGTGAGTTGCAATCCATGTTTGCATTAACTTGAAACTTAAATCTGTTAAGCGCGGAAACACATAACTGCCTGCGGTAACATTGTCGCAACACAGCGTTTGTACCCTTGCGAGGTTATTCTAACGGTTGAATTGTTATTGGATATAAATTTGCGATAGACATTAATTTCCTCGGATTTGGCGGCTGCCGCTCGGCATGAAACATACTTACCTGTCTGTGTGAGATGTGTGTTTGACTTCAAACGCTTATCCGTTATTGCAGATTGCCGCTGAAAATCTGGAATGGTTTGCGATATCGTCTTGTTCTTATTAAGGAATGGAGTATAGCAGTTTGCAAGGCTTTTTATATGTGGGCCTGTTTCCAGGGAGTAAATGGTCACTTATACAATAAATTTTCAAGTCAGGACAGCTTATGTGGTCTGGTCCTAAGATCTTTGTATGTCGGTACCGTGTATTTTAGTAGCGTATCAGGTGTCTCAGAACGAATTGTTGTAGCAACAACCCCGTGGTTTATGCAAAGAACAAGTGTCTTTCCCCGACTTGTTTTAAATTGCCGTGAATAAATAGTTAATGTGAGTACAGCATACAATAGGCCTACTTTAACAAGGCAGGGAGGTAGCGGGGTCGGGAGCAGTATATATTAAACACTTTTGTGTTAGGCTGAGACATACACCACGTGGATGATTAGTTCTGTAGACACGTGGCCGGATGTGATGCGGTTGAAATCAACACCTTCTAATTGCCAGGGCCTGGATCTAATACATATAAAAGTCTCAGTTAGGTCAGGGCTTCTGTTTAACCGAGATGTTAAGGGGAGCTATGGGAATTGGGGTGAAAAAGGGTGGGGGTGTTGGTGCTGGGACAGGATTTTTGTTTGGAGTTGTATATAGTGATCGCTTTTCCTTCCACCATTGTCCGTCCTATTAATCTTGACTACGCCATATTTCAGTGCTGGTTGTTGGCAGGAATCTGAAATTTGATTTATTCTTTGTTTCAAATAAAGGACATGGTATGGTAAGGGAATCGGCCACAGTGCAAGAAGCTGTGCACCCCAAGAAGCGAAACTGACGGGATAGCTGAAAATGATAACTGATCGGCAGGTCAATACTTATTTATTATTACATTGGTTTTTACGCTCTACTTAAGAATATTTCACTTAGCGTTTAGCATTATGCTGAGAGGAAACCCGGTACGACCCGTGGGAAACCCACGACCATCCCAAGAATGCTGCAAGACCTTCTCATGTACTGCCGGAGAGGAAGCCAGCATGCGCTTTGTCAATATGCTGGTCGGTTGGAAAATATGCTGGTCGGTTGGTCAATATGTTGGTCGGTTGGACAGTATGTTGGACGGTTAGTTAACATGTTGGTCGGTTGGACAGCACGTTGGCCGGTTGGTCATTATGCTGGTCGGTTGGTCAACATGTTGATCGGTTAGTCAATATGTTGGTCGGTTGGTCAATATGCTGATCTGTTGCTCAACATGATGGTCGCTTGGTGAACATGTTGGTCGCTTTGTCGGTTGGTCAACATATTGGTCGGTTGGACAATATGTTGGTATGTTGGTCAATATACTGGTCGGTTGGACAGCATTTAGGTCAGGTGGACAACATGTTGGTTGGTTAAACAATATGTTGGTCGGTTGGTCAATATGTTGGTCGGTTGGACAGTATGTTGGTTGGAAAATATGTTGGTCGATTGGACAATGTGTTGGTCGGTTGGACAATATATAGTTCGGTTGTACGTTGGCCAGTCAGTAAAATATTTGTCACCCTATCTTTTAACATGGCTTATTCAATTAATGGTTAGCCAGAGTGCAGGAAGACACACCAACTTCGCCGGAGGTCACAGCCGTTGCGAATATTCAATACTTTCTTGAAACAAATGGCACAAATTTCTTCACTAGGCTGCTGCATACTTTACGTATTTGTTTCACAATAATGATGCCAAAATACAACGATAAATGCACATGTCCGCAGACATGCGCTACCTACGTATGTGTGGGGAGAGGGGGAATTTCACAGGAGATATATACCCCTGAGAATCTATACTTACCAAACAACAACAACCAAAATGATGACAGCCAGCAGCATCGCGCCTCCTAAAGCAACAACCAAGCCTGCAGTGAGTGCCGTGGACTTTGTGCCTGAAGAGGATTATAAAAAAATGAACGGCAAAAAGAAATGATCACAAAATAAACAATGTATATGATTTTCAAGTATGACGCTGAGCGGAATCACCTTATCAAAGTGTCACTTGTCAAGATGCCATGGAGGCTCCTACGTGTAAACAAAAGAGACTGCTGCTTTGATTATCTTATTTCAAATTAAAGCAATCCCCAATTTCCACGAAATATAAAAATCTTAAGGTAGGAGACCTGTGATACGGACTTACATCAGTTTTACATTTTAACGGGTATAAAATTCTTGGCCTATTCAAGCTAAGGTAACACCAAAGAATCCTTATTAACCATTTATTTTCTCGCTTGGTCTCGTGTGTCGTAATGTTACGTGATTTTTGCCAATGCCAATCTGTCAAGCGTAGCACTTTTTGCCTTAGGAAGAGAACATGCCTTAGAAGTAAAGTTTTTCATTGTACGTTTTCATTAACTTCTACAGTCTGTTTCTGTTCCTCCCCGCACAACTTCTGAAGGAATAAATGAATGGTTATCAATTAACACCGCTTTTTCTGGATAAGAACTCCTAATTGTGTACAGTCTAGAGCTTGTAATGCACGACTGCACCACTGAGGAAGATCTTGTGGAGGGCAAACATTCTTTAGTCAAGTTTTTCGATTGTTGTTCAAAGTCTGGTCTCCGCACCAAGCTAAGCAAACTGGATTTATCAAGGAACAAAATCCTAATGTGACATCACTGTTCACAATATGATCAGAAAGGACCCTCAAGTATCCGGTGTTTTTAAGGCAATTTGCTTGGTTTAATCGGTTTTAGTATATGTACTGAATAGCAAGCAGTGAACTATAAAATGCCATTGATTTGGCATTATGTGAAGTGAGAATTATTTAATAAGCAATCTTTAGTTCATTCACTTTTGACAAATAGTGAATAGTAGTTTATACTGTAAAATATAAAGTACTGAATTGAGAATATGCTAATTATCTGTGGCCGGTTCCACAAACACAATTCTGACTTTAGTCAAACTTTGAAACCTTGCCACAGTGCTTAGTATTTGGTAAAGGAACTTGAATTTTTGACACATTTCCGTCTCGTGGGTTTTCATATCATCTCTCATTCGAACAATATTTATGGTATTCAACCTTCTCTGAGCAATATCCTCTATTGATTATTTATAGAACAATGAAATACCAGGACTTCCTTCGCTGTTTGCGACGGCTTACATCTGAAACGATTGCTAGTTCAAATTCGCGAAATCACAATATTGTCTACAACAAGTAAATAGAACATTTTACGGTGCAGGGTGATTACCATAAATTTTTTCTCATGATTGGTTATCATTTCCCCCATCTCTCTCGAAAAATATTATGCTATTTATCTTTCGCTGTACCATATCCTCTATCCACATCAGGCTGTGAAAGTATAGCTTACTAAATTACACTGAAACCAATCAAATAAATAAATTTTACCGCCTTCCTCCTGTTTTCGTATTTGTCGTGTTTTCGGTACTGTTCGAGTAAAAACCTTAAATAAATATTCTCAATTGTCAGATTCCGTTATCAATAGTAATGCATGGTCGTGGGTATTGCTCAGGCTTTGTCCAGTTTCCTCCCAAAATAATGCTGATCGTCATATTCTTGAGAATGGCGCACGAAAAAACACCAATCAGGTAAATAAACAATAGAGAATTAAAAAATAATTAATATTTCTTTCAGGATTTAAGCCCTAGAACTCTACCTGTGTCATTGTCATCTTGTTTTTGTGTTCCGTTCTCACCTGTGACTCCGTTATTCGGTATACCGGTAGTAATCTTTACGCTTGGAGCTGAAACAAACACCGTCGTTTGTTTACTCCCCCTTCTTTATCTTGGGATTCATGTATGTTTTAAACACGCACACGTCGTACTTGTTAGCGCGCAATGGTGATCATTTGTTCTTGTTCTTTAAAATTTTACATCAGCCAACCAAAGCTACTTATGGGTTAAACGAGACAATTTTGCATGCCAAAATGTGTCGTATAGGTTACCACGACATGAACATGAGACGGCATGAACGCATGAGACCGTTTCGGTGCCATGATGGTTAGAGCGTACGTCTCGATGTCCGGAAAACTGTAATCAAACCCAGATCGGGCAATACCAAACACATTGAAAATGCTACTTGTTGCTGCTTTGCGTGGTGCTCAGCACTGAGAGGTCAGAACAAGGAAACATGGTTGGTGGGCCCGGTGTCAGTATAATGTCACTGAGTGGGGTGTCATGTCTGGTGCCATGGGCATGATACTTCAGTGGCGGCAGCAGTTTGGCGGATTGGCCCTGCCTTTTTATTTCGCCATTCTCAAATTCTAATCTTGCATCTGAATAATATGCTGTAGAACGTTTTTGGCTGTTTACACTAACCGAGGCATTGCCCTGTAGATGAACGTGTGGAGTCTTGTGAACACTGACACCGGTACATGTTAACACGAGAAGGGTCCGTACACGTGGTGTTGTCGGGACAACTGCTATTACCAGGGCTGCACTTTTCTGCAAAAGAAAGAAGCAAGAATGGGCTTCAAAGGCACAAAGAGTGATGCGTTTATTGACACTTCACTAAATATGATTCTGATGCACAAATAAGTCACAGTGTGCCCTAAATCTAATATTTGTCGTCGGCGTTGTTGTTTAGGTTAAAAGTTATTGTGTTGATGTCCTGCTGTTCAGTCAAACCATAAACAATATTAATAACTTTGATTGCCTTTCTCCTTAGTTTCTTATTGTTTTGAATTGTCTTAAGCTCTTTTTCAGTTGCATTGGAAGCCAAAGGGGTGGGGTGAGGCATGCCACCGCACTTTCAGATATGTGTGGTGTATGTGAGTGGGTGTGTGGGTGGGGGGTGGGTATGCAGCATATGTTCTGGCCACCCTCTTTTCGATCCAACCATATAAAAAGAATAAACCACAATTAATGTTGTTTGCTTTATTCGCTGTTTGAATCGGATGTTAAAACATTTCTTTTAATTTGCAATTCCATAGGTCACATATTTTAACCTCGGGGTAACGCGTTCATGTTGTCTTGTCGTCAAGGTATCTGAAATTTTGTAATTTGAAAAACTGGGCAACGTAACTCAGCATTCAAACGGAGTGAAAAATCACGTCTATTAATCCTCCGGAAGGCCTGTTATCCTCCAGCACCCTGCAAATCTTGCCATATTTTATGGCAGATTTTCAGCACTGCGATGATACGTACAAACGATGCAAATGTTTTATGAAGCCATGTCTGCATGTTTTCTATCACAAAGAACGTAAGAATATAAATGTCGAGTTTACCTAGGTTTTTATCATAATGCTAGATAGAAATTCCCTTTTGAGATGATGTGGATGCTTCTAGCTTTCCATTCAAATGATCTCCATCTTAGCACATACATTTTCAACACTTTCAAGTTTTAAAACTGCGTACATCTGTTTGTATTTACTTTAATTGGTCGAAAAGACATCAAGGACATGTCTCGGCACATCTGGAATGTCGGAGCTTCAGGGCCCTGGGCGGTCATTGAAGCCTCGCCTATAATTGACTGGGATAGTCCCTCGGCTTGCCTATGGAAGACCCCACCACTTATCCATCTAGCTGTTTACAGGCCTGATTGTTCTTCTCAATGCAAAATAAACATTGTTCAGTTTATCCACACGCGCTATTAGATTAAATATTTTACAACTTGCATTGAGCGTATCGGCATTACAACGGGAAGTAAGTATATACATGTAAAGTGTAGAAGCGATCCGCAAATAAATTTTCAAACACGTTCAAACGCCCGTAAGTATATCTAATTACATTTACTATTGCGTAGCCGTCTACAGAACAAATGTCAAATAAAACTGTTTAGAGTGAACAGATGATGAAGAAAACTAAGAAGTTATTAAAGGAAAGCGGTGTCAACTGTGTCTGTGCAAAGGACACAGCCACACGGGGGATTGGAGAATTATTTATTTATTTATTTATTTGATTGGTGTTTTACGCCGTACTCAAGAATATTTTACTTATGCGAAGGCGGCCAGCGAAAATGGTGGGAGGAAACCGGGCAGAGTCCGGGGGAAATCCACGATCATCCGCAGGTTGCTGCAGACCTTCCCACGTATGGCGGGAGAGGAAGCCAGCATGAGCTGGACTTAACCTCACAGTGACTGCATTAAAGGATTAGTGTCCAGATTTCTTTTTTATTCATAATTACCTACCTCTGTATTATTTTTAGTGTAAAATCTAGTGTAAAAAAATATTGTGAAAGGGTACACTAATTTGAGTAATATGGCACTTAAAATCTCTTTTTAAAGAGACTGGTTTTATGCATTTTTCCGCCAACACTCGGTTTTTCTGCCGAATTACGCCATAAAAGTCTAATCTTTACGAGCTGTCTGAGCTTCGCCATTCGATTCAGTGTTACAAAAGCCACAAGGGGGACAACGACCGTATCGAATTTCACTACTAAATGATTTGCTGTCCTGCATGCGGTTGTAAAAACAGGTCGTAGAAGAACCTTGGGTTTAGTTTTTGAAGTTTCCAGACGATTAAACCATCAGAAAGTCGTCGATTTACCGCACAAGACGGAATGATTTTGTACACACCAAACACGGCCATATATGCTCTTGTCATTTTACAGCTGAAATCTACGAGAAGAATACAGTTGCATTTCCACAACGGTATCTTCACATAGTAGCTATAAAACACTATTAACTGAATGAAAACTGATAGATATGAAAGGTGTTTTCCTAATGATAATGAATCTCAACAAAGATCGGTCCGTAAAAGTCACTGAACTCTTTTACTCATTCACGGCAAGTGTACATGTGTATCGTCACAACTATAGTTTGTTTCAAACACAAAGATTGCATCTTACAGCATATAACATCAATATATGACAAAATATCTGCACACTAACGCCGACGTCCACATAGTACAAGTGCATGTATTTATACAATTTGCTCGTGTTTTTTGTTGTGTTAAAATTAGTATTACACATAAACAATTACGACAAATGTGAGTGATTCCCCTATGGGCTCGAAACAGTGGTGCATTCTTTGTTGTGGCGCAAATTTAAAGTTATAAATTTACGACATTCATTTTATGGCATTGGGAGTATATATCCAAATAAAGAAAATTAACCACCATAATTTCTGGCTTACCTCGGAAATCCTCTAACGTAAACATTTCAGGACAAAGAAGATCGATATTTATACATGATCTGCTAAATCACATTTGATTGCGATTATGTTTTAACATAAAAAGGATGTCCTGTAACTGGAAAGCTGAGTATTTGTTACGTGTGGAAGACGGTACCCTATAGATCACTGTATCGCTTCGCCATCTGTAAAAAATACATCACTCGAGCAACGAGTACTCTACGTATTAAAATCGAACTTGTACAATCAATACATTCATCAAAGAATTAAACAAGTATTAAAACTATATTTCCTTGTAGCTTGTAGCCAAACAAAGTGGTTTGATGTTCATGTACAACATTTCTTCCTCTCCATAAGCACCCTCATTTGGAAATTTTCTTATGTATTTTTTTCTACTTTTTCCCATTTCTGCTCTTCTATACTTTTTTTCTTATTTTTGCTACAGTTATTAACATAGGCCTAATTAACTGAATTTACCAATGCAGAACCACAGGGAAGGAGAAGTGCCAATCAGATATGTTAATTCATCATTGCTGGATGAACATTCACACTTGTTCTGCTTACATTCTGCGTTGTAACCACACAGCTGATCCCCACATTCTGTGACTCCTTTACCTACAAATACAAATACAGTGAAACTGGCTTCTAGCGAGTGCAATTTATAGGCCAAACTGAATTAGACTGTCTGCATCTTTAATTCTAAGTTCTATGATGTTGGTTAGGCTGCTGTAGCTTAAACCGTTCGCCTCTATTCATCTGTCTGTAAAGTCAGTCATATTCGTCACCAAATTGCCTTTAGTTAATGACACGTAACAGAACAAGCTCTACACATCGGTATTTTGGAAGCACATATTTCTGCAAAGGAAATGAATTTAAATAATTTTTTTATGATTTATAATGTTAAACTTCATCAGCCTTGTTTCGACACCCAGAAGGCGTAACTTCGGATGACGTCATTATTAGTCAATTTTTCAAAAGAAAGCGGCATTCTGGATATTGGGTGGAGTTAAATATGTATTAAAGACGACACCACGTGCCTAATCTGCTACCCACTAAAACTTAAACCCTGTTTCTGAAACTGCCATATCTGACATTATTTGCCGGTTTTTAGTAAAATATAATATTCATTTTTAGTGTATGATCTCACAGCAGTATGTTTTTAGAGTTGCATGTTAGGAAATGCTGTAGAAAATAAAAACAAAGTAGACTCTTCGCTGAGGCAGAATTGTAGCTGTGCTACTGGGTGGAGTCTGTTCTAACCGCATGTTGGTGCAGCTGTTCTAAAACAAATTACCGTCCGCGCCCACCGTGACTTATTTCAGAATAATTATGACGTCACGCGATGTAATGAGTTCTTGGTGTTTAAATCAGGCTGATGGAGTTCAACATTATGTACTAGAAAAAATACTCTAACTGCATTTTCCGTGCAATAATATAGACGTACAACATATCAATGTGTGGAGCTTGTGTTGTTGCGTATCACTAAAGAAAAGCAGCGAGTATGACTGATTTTACAGATAGATGAATACTGGCGACTGGCTAAAGGAAATAGATCATGGTGCAGTCTAACAATGACTCAGTAGCCTCTCACCAATGCTGTCGCTGTGAGCTCGTCAACCCCATGTTGGTTTCCTCTCAGGTCGTACAGGAGAAGCTCTGACAGGAACCTGCCGATGGTCGTGGATTCCCACCGGCTTTGCCCGGTTTCTTTCCACTATAATAATAACCACTGTCGTATTAGTGAAATATTTGTGACTATGCCGTAATACAGCAATCAAATAAACTAATAAATCTATAATGTTGTGATTTATTGATTGACATGTCTGAAAATGAATATTACAAACAGTTATAGTTATTCAATAATCCACGTGTAAGCCATGTAAATTAGGTCCAGGAAACCAGGCAGACCCTAAGCGAAACCACAGCACCTCGTCAGGTACCAAGAAAACCTCCTGAGTTGCAATCGCTGTTTTGATTTAAGTACTTAATGATTTCAAATATGGTCTCTTTGGCTTGTTAGCTTTTTGGTGGAAGTTATAATTTTATAAAATTTAGCTGATAACAAATCTAACTACTAGTATCTAATCTAACTAACAACTGATGAATAAACAAACAGCTTCTCGTGATATTAATGTTGGTATGTTCCATATGGTTGAAAGATCATGTAAGAATATTGGATTTACCCACGCAATAAAACAGACTAAAAGGATTGCCATTTCGTTGCAGTAGTGTCTCGTTGTCGGACCGGCATACACATTGCCCAGTGGTTCTATGACATCTTGATTCATATCCACATTTCGTTTTACTGTTACATACCACAGGTCTCAAACCTTTGAGCAGAAACCAATATAATACGGTTTAATAGGTAGCAGTTTCTGTACCTTATAAAACGAAAGTAAAAATGCAAAGGGCTTGTATAAAAATGTACATTTATCGTACAATAAGACATGTATACGGAGAATTAAACTCATAGTAAAAACAGGGCATTCAGAGAATATCAGGGTAAGTATCAGAGGCCGATTCCCCAAACACAATTCTGACTTAAGTCAAAACTTAAAACCTTGCCCAAGTCCTTTGTACTTGGTAATGGAACTTAAACTTTTGACACATTTGTATTAAGATAACATTGATGACATGTTCAAAGTGTTCTTTAACAGGACCCATAAATAAACTCTAAAATCGTATTTTAAATTTTAACTTAAGTCAAACGTGAATATTAGCCTTTTGGAATCCTTCCCAGTTCTTGCTTTAAGAACCAAAAAGTTAATGAACTGTTGAATTAACAACATATGAAATATGAAATAATCAAATTGATTATTTATGTAACAGTGAAATACCAGGACTTTCTTCACTGATGAAGGATATATTCATACACGCTATAATCACAAGTCTGTAACGGCCTACAGGTGAAAACATTGCTAAAACTTGTTCAAATTCGCGAAATCACGATATTGTCACAATATAAATAATAAATAGAATATTGCACAGGGAAGGATGAATACCATAAATATTTATCATAAAAGGTTATCATTTCCCCATCTCACTCGAAAAATATTATGCTATTTATCCTTCACCGTACAATATCCTCTATCCACATCAGGCTGTGAAAGTATAGCTTACTAAATTACGTAGAAATCAATCAAATAAATAAATTTTACCTCCTTTCCCCTGTTGTCATATTTGACGTGTTTTTGCTACTGTTTGATTCAAAATCTTTAATAAATGTTCTCTATATGTTAAATAGTCAAATTCGATCATAAATAGAATTTTTTTCCAGCTAGCTGCTCAGGTCGTGGGTTTTCTTCAGGCTTTGTCCCGTTTCCCTCCAAAATAATGCTGATAGCCGTCGTATAAGCAAAATTGTCTTGGGCGCAAAAAAAAAAACAAAAAAAAAAACCATATAAAAAATATATGAATAGTAATTAATATTTCTTTCAGGATTTAAGCCCTAGAACTCTACCTGTGTCCTTGACTTGTGTTTGTGCGCCGTTCTCACCTGTGACTTCGTTATTCGGTGTACCGGTAGAAGTCTTAACGCTTGAAGCTGAAACAACGACCGTTGTTTGTTTACTTCCCCTCCTTGATCTGGCGATGCATGTATGTTTTATATACCTACGTGTCGTAGCTTGTTATTGCGCGTTGGTAATGATTTCTTTTCATGTTCTTTAAAATACAACATCAGCCAACCCAAAATATTTATGTCTTAAACTAGACAATTTTTCCATGCCAAGATGTGTCGTACAAGATTACGTTACCACGGCACGAACATGTGCGCATGAGACCGCTTCGATGGCCTGATGTTTAGAGCGTCCATCTCGAAGTCCGGAACCCCGTAATCAAACCCGGATCGGGCAACACCAAAGACTTTGAAAATGCCACTTGTCGCTGTCATGCTTGGCGCTCAATACTGACAGGTTAGAACAACAAAACATAACTGGTGGGCCCGGTGTCAGTATAATGTCATTGAGTGGGGTGTCATGCCTTTGGCATGATACTTCAGTGGCGGCAGCAGTTTGGCGGATTGGCCATGCCACAAGAAGACATAATATATGTACACACTCCTAAGGACTCTTTCCAAGCATGTATATGAATATATGTTCCCATGTGTACAGAACCATTTCCTGACTGTGTCTTTTAAAACTTGATAGATCTTACTCAGACATTTTTCTCTCTCTTTTTTTTTTGTTGCCATATTCAAATTGTTATCTTGTATCTGAATAAAATGCTGTAGAACGTTTTTAGCCGTTGAACTAACCAAGGCATTGCCCTGTAGATGAACGTGTGGAGTCTTGTGAACACTGACACCGGTAATTGCCAACGCGAGAAGGGTCCGTACACGTGGTGTTGTCAGGACAACTGCTGTCACCAGGACTGCAAGATTCTGCAAAAGATAAAAATCAAGAATCGGCTTTTAAGGCACAAAGAGTGATGCACTTATCCAGACTTCACTAAATATGATTCTTGTGCACAAATAAGTCACTGTGTACCGCAAATCTAATATCTGTCGTCCGCGTTGCTGTATAGGTTAAAAGATATTATGTTGATGTCTTGCTATTCAGTCATATCATTAACAATATTGATAACTTTGATTGCCTTCCTCGTTAGTTTCTTATTGTTTTCAATTATCTTTAAGTTGTTTGACAGTGTCATTGGAAGCCAAAGTGGGGGGGGGGGAGACGTGTCACCGCACTTTCAGATATGTATGGTGTATGTGTGTGGGTCGGTGGGGGTGGGGGAGGGGTATGCAGCATATGTTCTGGCCACCCGCTTTTCGATCCAACCATATAAAAAGAATAAAACACAATAAATGTTAATTAATTTGTTCAAACAGATTAACGCACTGCAATTTTATTGGTCACATATTTTAACCTCGGGGAAAAGCGTTCATAACGTCACGTTGTCATGGTATGTAAAATTTTGTAATTTAAAAAATTGGGAAATGTAACTCAGCCTTTATCCTCGAGCACCCAGCAAAACTTGCCCTATATTATGGCATATTTTCAGCAAGGCGATAATACGTACAAACGATGTTAACGTTTTATCAATCTATGCCTGCATTTTTTGTATCACAAAGAGCGTAAGAATAAAAATGTCGAGTTTACCTAGGTTTTTATCATAATGTTAGATAGGGATTTGGGATAATGTGGATGCTTCTAGCTCTCCATTCAGATGATCTCCATTTTAACACAAATTTTCAATATTTTCAAGTTTTAAGGCTGCGTACATCTGTTTGTATTTACTTTAATTGGTCGAAAAGGCATCAAGGACATGTCTCGGCACATCTGGAATGTCGGAGCTCCAGGGCCCTGGGCGGTCATTGAAGCCTCGCCTATAAATGACTGGGATAGTCATTTGGTTTGCCTATGAAAGACCCCACCACTTATCCACCTAGCTGCTCACAGGCCTGATTGCTCTTGTCAATGTAAAATAAACATTGTTCAGTTTATCCACATGCGCTATTAGATTAATTTTTTTTATTTAAATCGACATTTCAACAGAAAGTAAGAATATACACGTAAAGAGTAGAAGCGATCCGAAAGCAATTTTCAAACACGTTCAAATGCCCGTACAGCTATATAGTGTATGATCACCCAGGGAATGATGGCGTGGCAAATATGACCGACTTTACATTTCCTGTTGTTTAACAATTACTAAATAGTGGAGTTCGAACTCTTTTATCTCGAAAGGTACAAAAGTCCCAGTGTACCATGTGACCAGCTAAAATGTTAGGCAACTATATCTAAGTACATTTACTATTGCGTAGCCGTCTACAGAACAAGTGTCAGAAAAAACTGCAGACCTTCCCACGTACGGCCGGAGAGGAAGCCAGCATGAGCGGGACTTGACCTCTGCATTAAAGGATTAGTGTTCAGATTTCTTTTTTATTTATAATTACCTACCTCTGTATTAATTGTTAAATCTAGTCTAAAAAAATATTGTGAAAGGGTACACTAATTTTAGTCATATGGCACTTAACATCTCCATATAATGAGGCTGGTTTTATGCATTTTTCCTCCAACACTCGGTAGTTTCCGCCGAATTACCTCATAAAAGTCTAATCTTTACAAGGTGTCTGAGCTTCGCCATTCGATTCAGTGTTACAAAAGCCACAAGGGGGACAACAACCGTATCGAATTTCACCACTAAATGGTTTGCTGTCCTGCATGCGGTTGTAAAAACTGGTCATAGAAGAACCTTGGGTTTAGTTTTTTGAAGTTTCCAGACGATTAAACCATCGGAAAGTCGTCGATTTACCGCACAAGACGGAATGATTTTGTACCCACCAAACACGGCCATATCTGATCTTGTCATTTTACAGCTGAAAGCTACGAGAGGAATACAGTTGCATTTCCACAACGGCATCTTCACATAGTAGCTATAAAATATTTTTAACTGAATGAAAACTGATAGATAACTGATGATAGATAGGTGTCTTCCTAATGATAATGAATCTGAACAAAGATCGGTCCGTAAAAGTCACTGAACTCTTTTACTCACTCACGGCAATTGTACATGTGTATCGTCACAACTATAGTTTGTTTCAAACACAAAGATTGCATCTTACAGCATATAACATCAATATATGACAAAATATCTGCACACTAACGCCGACGTCCACATAGTACAAGTGCATGTATTTATACTATTTGCTCGGGTTTTTTGTTGTGTTAAAATTAGTATTACACATAAACAATTACGACAAATGTGAGTGATTCCCCTATGGGCTCGTAACAGTGGTGCGTTCTTTGTTGTGGCGCAAATTTAAAGTTGTAAAGTTACGACATGCATCATGTCAAATCAGCGCATTCATTTTATGGTTTGGCGAGTATGTATCAAATAATGAAAATTAACCACGATAATTTCTGGCTTACCCCGGAAATCCTCTTAAGTAAACATTTTAGGACAAAGATGATCGATGGTCGTGGGTTTCCCCCTTGCTCTGCTCGGTTTCCACCCACCATAATGCTGACCGCCGTCGTATAAGTGAAATATTCTTGAGTACGGCGTAAAACACCAATCAAAAAAAAAGAAAAAAAAATCAAAGATGATCGATATTTATACATGATCTGCTAAATTACATTGGATTGCGATTATGTTTTAACATGAAAGGTTGTTGCATAACTCGAAAGCTAAATACTCGTTACGTCTGGCAGACGGTACCCTATAGATCACTGAAAGGCTTTGCCATCTAAAAAAATATATCACTCGAGTAACAGGTACTCTAAGTACTAAAATCCAAAGTAAACTAAATTGTAAAATCAATACGTCCGGGTTGGTAAAGATTCATCAAAGAATTAAACAAGTATTAAAACTATATTTCCTTGCAGCCAGACAAAGTAGTCTCGAATTCATGTACAACATTTCTTCCTCTCTATAAGCACCCTCATTTGGCCATTTTCTTGTCTATTATTTTTTCTATCATTTCCCATCTCAGTTGTTCTTAATATATTAATATATATAAATTTTTTGTAATGTTTTTATTATATGTACATTTTCCAACGTTATTAACATAGGCTTAAATAGCTGAACTTACCAATGCAGAACCACAGGGAAGGAGAAGTGCCCTTCAGCTGGGTTAGTTGAGCATTGCTGGTTGAACATTCACACTTGTCCTGCTTACATTCTGCTTTGTAACCACACAGCTGACCCCCACATTGTGTGACTCCTTTACCTACATATACAATGCAGTGACACTGACTTCTAGCACGTGTAATTTACAGGCCAAACTGAATTAGACTGTCTGCATTTTTTATTCTAAGTTCTATGATGTTGGTCAGGCTGCTGTAGCTTATTTCCTTCAGCCGTTCGGCTATATTCATCTGTCTGTAAAATCAGTCATACTCGTCACCAAATTTGCCTTTAGTTAATGACACGTAACAACACGCACATCGGTATGCACATATTCCTGCAACCAAAATGAAGCTAAAAAACTTTTTCTAATTGATAATGTTAATCTCCATCTGTCTTGTTTCGACACCCAGAAGGTGTTACTTCGGGTGACGTCATTATTAGTCAATTCTTCAAAAGCAAGTGACATGCTTGATATTGGGCGGAGTTCAGTATGTTTTGACGAAAGGCGACACCACTTACCTAATGTGCTATGCACTTAATTTGAAGCCCTTTTTCTGAGACTGCCATATCTGACATTATTTGCCGGTTGTTAGTAAAATATAATCTTCATTTTTAGTATATGATCTCACAGCAGTATGGTTTTAGAGTTGCATAGTAGGAAATGCTGTAGAAAATAAAAACAAAGTGGACTCTTCGCTGAGGCAGAAGTGTAGCTGTGCTACTAGGTGGAGTTTGTTCTAACCACATGTTGGTGCAGCTATTGTAAAACAAATTACCGTCGACGCCCATTGTGACTTATTTCAGAATAATTATGACGTCACGCGATGCAATGAGTTCTTGGTGAGGAAATCAGGCTGATGGAATCTAACATTCTGTACTAGAAAAAATACTCTACTTGCATTTTTCGTGCAATAATATAGACGTACAACATATCAATGTGTAGAGCTTGTGTTGTTGCGTATCAATAAGGAAAGGCAGCGAGTATGATTGATTTTGCAGAAAGATGAATATTGGCGACTGGCTAAAGGAAATAGATCATAGTGCAGTCTAACAATGACCCAGTAGCCTCTCACCAATGCTGTCGCTGTGAGCTCGTCAACCCCATGTTGGTCCCCTCTCAGGTCGTACGCGAGAAGGTCTGACAGGAACCTGCCGATTGTCGTGGATTCCTACCACTATAATAATAACCACTGTCGTATAAGTGAAATATTTTTTGAGTATGCCGTAATACAGCAATCAGATAAATAAATAAATCTATAATGTTGTGATTTATTGATTGATATGTCTGGAAATCAATAATAGCATTAGTTATTATTTTTCATTAATCCACGTGTAAGCCATGTAAATTAGGTCCAGGAAACCAGACAGACCCTAAGCGAAATCACTGCACCTCGTCAGGTACCAAGTAAATCTCCTGAGTTGCAATCGCTGCTTTGATTTAAGTACTAAATGATATTAAATATGGTCTCTTTGGCGTGTTAGTTTTTTGGTGGAAGATGATTTTAGAAAATTTAGCTGATAACAAATCTAACTACTAGTATCTAATCTAACTAACCACTGATGAATAAAATAAACTGTTTCTCTTGATATTAATGTTGGTATGTTCCATATTGATGAAAGATCATGTAAGAGTATTTAACTTACCCACACAATAAAACAGATTAAAAGGATTGCCATTCTGTTGCAACAGTGTCTCGTTGTCGGACCGGCATACACATTGCCCAGTGGTTCTATGACATCTTGATTCATATCCACATAGTGTATAACTGTTACATTCCACAGGTCTCAAACCTTTGAGCAGAAACCAATATAATACGGTTTAATTGGTAGTAGTCTCTGTATCATATAAAAGGAAAGTAAAAATGCAGGGGGCTTGTATAAAAATGTACATATATCGTACATAAGGACAGGTATACGGAGACTTAATCTCATAGTAAAAACAGGGCATTCAGAGAATATCAGGGTAAGTATCAGAGGCCGATTCCACAAACACAATTCTGACTTAAGTCAAAACTTAAAACCTTGCATATACACATACACATTTGTATTAACATAACATTAATGACATGGTCAAAATGTTCCTTAACAGGACCCAAAAATAAACTCTATAATCGTATTTTAAATTTTAACTTAAGTCAAAAGTGAATATTAGCTTTTAGGAATCCTTCCCAGTTCTTGCTTTAAGAACCAATAAGTTATTAAACTGTTGAATCAACAACATATGAAATATGAAATAATCAAATTGATTATTTATGTAACAGTGAAATACCAGGACTTTCTTCACTGATAAAAGTTATATTCATACACGCTATAATCACAAGTCTGTGACGGCCTACAGGTGAAAACATTGCTAAAACTTGTTCAAATTCACGAAATCACGATATTGTCACAATATAAATAATAAATAGAATATTTCACAGGGAAAGATGAATACCATAAATATTTATCATAAAAAGTTATCTCACTCGAAAAATATTATGCTATTGATCCTTCACTGTGCAATGTCCTCTATCAACATCAGGCTGTGAAAGCATAGCTTACTAAACTACACTTAAATCAATCAAATAAACAAATTTTACCTCCTTTTCCCTGATGTCATATTTGTCGTGTTTTCGGTTCTGTTCGAGTCAAAATCTTTAATAAATGTTCTCTATATGTTAAATAGTCAAATGCGATCATGAATAGAAGTTTTTCCAGCTAGCTGCGCAAGTCGTGGGTTTTCTTCAGGCTTTGTCCAGTTTCCTCCCAAAATAATGCTGATAGCTGTCGTATAAGTAAAATTGTCATGAGCATGGCGCAAAAAAAAAAACAAAACAAAAAAAAAAAAACACCAGTCAAGTAAATAAATAATAAATATATGAATAGTAATTAATATTTCTTTCAGGATTTAAGCCCTAGAACTCTACCTGTGTTCTTGTTGTCTTGTTTTCGTGGGTCGTTCTCACCTGTGACTCCGTTATTCGGTGTACCGGTAGTAGTCTTAACACTTGGAGCTGAAACAAAGACCGTCATTTGTTTACTTCCCCTTCTTGATCTTGGGATGCATGCATGTTTTAAATACGCACGCGTCGTAGCTTGTTATCGCGTGTAGGTGATGATTTCTTTTCATGCTCTTTAAAATACTACATTAGCCAACCCAAAATATTTATGCCTTAAACCAGACAATTTTTCCATGCCAAGATGTGTCGTACAAGATTACGTTACCGCGGCACGAACATGTGCGCATGAGACCGCTTCGGTGGCCTGATGTTTAGAGCGTCCATCTCGAAGTTCAGAACCCCGTAATCAAACCCGGATAGGGCAATACCAAAGACTTTGAAAATGTCACTTGTTGCTGTCTTGCTTGGCGCTCAATACTGAGAGGTTAGAACAACAAAACATGACTGGTTGGCCCGGTGTCAGTATAATGTCATTGAGTGCGGTGTCATGCCTGGTGCCTTTGGCATGATACTTCAGTGGGAGAAGCAGATTGGTGGATCCGCCATGCCACACGAAGACATAATATATGTACACACTCCTAAGGACTCTTTCCAAGCATGTAAAGGTAAATATGTTCGCATATTTGTACAGAACGATTTCCTGGCTATGTCTGTTATAACTTGATAGATCTCACTCAGACATTTTTTTCGCTCCTTTTTTTGTGCCATATTCTAATTGTTATCTTGTATCTGAATAAATGCTGTGGAACGTTTTGGGTTGTTGAACTAACCGAGGCATTGCCCTGTAGATGAAAGTGTGGAGCCTTGTAAACACAGACACCGGTAATTGCCAAAGCGAGAAGGGTCCATACACGTGGTGTTGTCAGGACAACTGCTGTCACCAGGGCTGCATCTTTCTGCAAAAGAAAGAAGCAAGAGTCGGCTTCAAAGACACAAAGAGCGATGCTTAACTAAATATGATTCTTATGCACAAATAAGCCACTGTATACTGCAAATCTAATATTTGTCGTCGGCGTTGCTGTTTAGGTTAAAAGTTATTATGTTGATGTCCTGCTATTCAGTCATATCATAAACAATATTGATAACTTTGATTGCCTTCCTCGTTAGTTAGGGATCCCGTTCTTCCCGAACGGGATCCCTATTGTAATCGTTCTGTTTTTTCTTATTATTATTATTTTTTTTTCACCGACATTCTTCGCATGGAAACTTTTCACCGTTCTATATACAGGTCTCAAATTTTGCACACATATTCTGGCGGTGAATATCTCGGGACAAATTCTCCATTTTTTTGCTATGTCACGTGGTTCGGCTGCCATATTGGATTTTGTGTAAAACTTTTTAAAATCTTCTTATCAAGAACCACTGAACCGATCGTTTTCAAATTTGACTAGCTAGTAAGTCACGAGTTCTTTAAAGTTTGCGAAAATGGTTCACTTCCGGTCAAAATTCTGGAAGCTCGCCATTGGTCGATTTTGTGACGTCACAAAAAGTTCTCAAAGTTCAATTGTTCTGAACGTATTCTGGTGTATCTTGAGCTGCTGATTGTGAATCTGTTTGTATTTTTTGCATATCTGTGTAACTTTTTGAGATATAAGCAAAAAACTCAAAAAAGTTAGGTAACTTCAATGACCTGTAACTCGAGATCTATGGAAGCTAGAAATGTGCAACCTGCACGAAATTGTGCAAGACATGCTCTTTCGAGCATTTGTCAACGGATTTGAGCTCTGATCAATAATTTTTTCGCTAGAAGCGTTTAAATCAGAACCCCGTTTTTTGTTTAGAAAAAGATGGGAATCCTATTGCTTTAACATGGAGTTAGATGGGGATTGGTCTGGGTTTGTAGTATTTGACCTGATGCTTTCGGCTACACTGTCCGTGATCTCCCCAAACGGTTGTAGGATGACATTGATTCCAGTTCCCATCTAACTCCAGTTATCTATTAGATGGCGTAGAGATCTAACTACAACAGCAAACGACGTGGACCTGTAAAAGTTAGCTTTGTTTTGCGCAGACCTCGTCCTCTTTACTATACGTTAAACAGGCCAGGGTGATTGGCAGATATGGACATGTTCCGTGGTCCAAGTGCTGACTTTCTCACGATGACCGAGCTATCAGTGGAGCAGAGTCTGTGCATGGCAGGTCGTGGATTGAGATGTGAATGTACAAACTTGCTGTTACACTGGTCGTGTTTTTGCGTTATTTCTTACAAATAGCGGGCTAAGCTTGCCAAGGAACGACGGTTTTCCACTGGGCATATCGTAGCATCATCAAGATCGCCGGGATTGCAAATGACCGGCCGACTGCCCCAGTGACAAACGGTGTAAGGTCGCATGGAAACTTTGAAAGCCGTGTATGTGGAACATGTGTCCTTCGAACACAGAACATGAAGGGGAAAACGTCATCGATCAGATCGGGGGGGATCTTTTAGGTGGGGGAGGGGGGGGGGGAGGCGTGTCACCGCACTTTCAGATATGTTTGGTGTATGTGTGTGGGTGGGTGGTGGTGGGGGAGGGGTATGCAGCATATGTTCTGGCCACCCGCTTTTCGATCCAACCATATAAAATAAATAAAACACAATAAATGTTAATTACTTTCTTCGCTGTTTGAATCGGATGTTAAAACATTTTTTTCATTTGTCCAAACAGATTAACGCACTGCAATTCTATTGGTCACATATTTTAACCTTGGGGAAAAGCGTTCATAACGTCATGTTGTCATGGTATCGGAAATTTTGTAATTTGAAAAATTGGGCAAAATAACTCAGCATTCAAAAGGAGTGAAAACTCAAGTATATAAATCCTGCGGAAGGTCTGTTATCCTCCAGCACCCAGCAAAACTTGCCCTATATTATGGCATATTTTCAGGGAGGCTATAATACGTACAAACGACTTTAACTTTTCATAAAGCTATGCCTGCATGTTTTCTGTCACAAAGAATGTAAGAATAAAAATGTCGAGTTTACCTAGGTTTTTATCATAATGAAAATCCCGTTTGAGATGATGTGGATGCTTCTAGCTCTCCATTCAAATGATCTCCATTTTAGCACATACATTTTCAACACTTTCAAGTTTTAAAACTGCGTACATCTGTTTGCATTTACTTTAATTGGTCGAAAAGACATCAAGGACATGTCTCAGGACATCTGGAATGTCGGAGTTTCAGGGCCCTGGGCGGTCATTGAAGCCTCGCCTATAATTGTCTGGGATAGTCCTTGGGCTTGCCTATGGAAGACCCCACCACCTATCCACATAGCTGTTTACAGGCCTGATTGCTCTTGTCAATGTGAAATAAACATTGTTCAGTTTATCCGCATGCGCTATTAGATTAAATATTTTACAACTTGCATTGAGCGTATCGGCATTACAACGGGAAGTAAGTATATACATGTAAAGTGTAGAAGCGATCCGCAAATAAATTTTCAAACACGTTCAAACGCCCGTCACTATATCTAATTACATTTACTATTACGTAGCCGTCTACAGAACAAGTGTCAGATAAAACTGTCCAGAGTGAATAAATGATGAAGAAAACTAAGAAGTTATTAAAGGAAAGAGGTGTCAACTGTTGTCTGTGCAAAGGACACAGCCACACGGGGGATTGGAGAATTATTTATTTATTTATTTATTTGATTGGTGTTTTACGCCATGCTCAAGAATATTTTACTTGTGCGAAGGCGGCCAGCGAAAATGGTGGGAGGAAACCGGGCAGATTCCTGGGGAAACCCACGATCAGGTTGCTGCAGACCTTCCCACGTATGGCGGGAGAGGAAGCCAGCGTGAGCTGGACTTGACCTCACAGTGACTGCAATAAAGGATTAGTGTCCAGATTTCTTTTTTATTCATAATTACCTACCTCTGTATTAATTGTTAGTGTAAAATCTAGTGTAAAAAAAATATTGTGAAAGGGTACACTAATTTGAGTAATATCGCACTTAAAATCTCTATTTAAAGAGGCTGGTTTTATGCATTTTTCCGCCAACATTCGGTAGTTTCCGCCGAATTACATCATAAAAGTCTAATCTTTACGAGGTGTCTGAGCTTCGCCATTCGATTCAGTGCTACAAAGGCCACAAGGGTGACAACAACCGTATCGAATTTCTCCACGAAATGGTTTGCTGTCCTGCATGCAGTTGTAGAAACTGGTCGTAGAAGAACCTTGGATTTAGTTTTTTGAAGTTTCCAGACGATTAAATCCTTAGAAAGTCGTCGATTTACCGCACAAGACGGAATGACTTTGTACCCACCAAACACAGCCATGTCTGCTCTAGTCACTAAAAGTCACTGAACTCTTTTACTAACTCACGGCAAGTGTACCTGTGTGTTGTCACAACTATAGTTTGTTTCAAACACAAAGATTACATCTTACAACATATAACATGATTATATGACAAAATATCTGCACACTAACGCCGACGTCCATAACGTGCACGTGCATGTAATTATACAATATCGTCAGGTTTTTTGTTGTGTTATAATTAGCATTACACATAAACAATGCGTTCTTTGTTGTGGCGCAAATTGAAAGTTTTGAATTAACGAAACGCATCATGTCAAACCAGTGCATTCATTTTATGACATGGGGAGTATATATCAAATAATAAAACTTAGCCACGATAATTTCTAGCTTACCCCCAAAACCCTATAAAGTAAACATTTCAGGAAAAAGAAGATCGATATTTATACATGATCTGCTCAATTCTATTGGATTGCGATTACGTTTCAAAATAAAAGGTTGTCCTATAACTCGAAAGCTGAATACTCGTTACGTGTGGCAGACGGTACCCTATAGATCACTAAAAGGCTTTGCCATCTGTAAAAAAGTACATCACTCGAGTAACAAGCACTCTAAGTACTAAAATCCAAAGTAAACTATCTTGTACAATCAATACGTTCGCCTTGGTAAAGATTCATCCAAGAATTAAACAAGTATTAAAACTATATTTCCTTGCAGTTTGTAGCTTGTAGCCAGACAAAATAGTCTCATACTCATGTACAACATTTCTTCCTTTCTATAAGCACCCTCATTTTGTCATTTTCTTTTTTCTATCATTTCCCACTTCAGTTATTCTAATTATATAGAATTTATAATTTTTAACTAAATTTTTTTAATGTTTTAAATATATGTTTATTTTTCACCGTTATTAACATAGGTCTAAATAGATGAACTTACCAATGCAGAACCACAGGGAAGGAGAAGTGCCCTTCAGCTGGGTTAGTTGATCATTGCTGGATGAACATTGACACTTGTCCTGCATACATTCTGCTTTGTAACCACACAGCTGACCCCCACATTGTGTGACTCCTTTACCTACAATACAATGCAGTGACGCTGACTTCTAGCACGTGTAATTTACAGGCCAAACTGAATTAGACTGTCTGCATCCTTTATTCTAAGTTCTATGATGTTGGTCAGGCTGCTGTAGCTTATTACCTTTAACCGTTCGGCTATATTCATCTGTCTGTAAAATCAGTCATACTCGTCACCAAATTTGCCTTTAGTTAATGACACGTAACAACACGCACATCGGTATGCACATATTCCTGCAACCAAAATGAAGCTAAAAAACTTTTTCTAATTGATAATGCTAATCTCCATCTGTCTTGTTTCGACACCCAGAAGGCGTTACTTCGGGTGACGTCATTATTAGTCAATTCTTCAAAAGCAAGTGACTTGCTGGATATTGGGCGGAGTTCAATATGTTTTGACGAAAGGCGACACCGCTTACCTAATGTGCTATCCACTTAAACTGAAACTCTGTTTCTGAGACTGCCATATCTGACAGTATTTGCCGGTTTTTAGTTATATATATTCTTCATTTTTTAGTATATGATCTCACAGCAGTATGGTTTTAGAGTTGCATGTTAGGAAGTTCTGTAGCAAATAAAAAGTAGTCTATTCGCTGAGGCAGCAATGTAGCTGTGTTACTACGTGAAGTTTGTACAAGCCGCATGTTGACCAAGCCATCGTAAAACATATTACTGTCCGCCCCCATTGCCCTGCATGTCACTTATTTCTGAATAATGTTGACATCGCCAGAGGCAATGAGTTCTCGGTGTTGAAAGGAGGCTTATGGAGTTTAACATTATGCACCAGAAAAAGTACTCTAACTGCATTTTCCTTGCAATAATATAGACGTACAACATATCAGCGTGTAGAGCTTGTGTTGTTACATGTTACTAAAGAACGGCATTCTTGGTAGCGATTACTGATTTTACAGACAAATGAATATAGGCGACTGGCTAAAAGAAAAAGATCATAGTGCAGTCTAACAATTAGCCAAGAGACTCTCATCAATACGGTCGATGTGAGCTAAAGTCCAACCCATGTTGGGTTTCCTCTCAGGTCGTACAAAAGAAGGTCTGCCAACAGCCTGCGGATGGTCGTGGATTTCCACGGGTTCTGCCCGGTTTCTTCCAACTATAATGATAGCCACAGTGGTATAAGTGAAATATTCGTGAGTGTGCCTTAAAACAGCAATTCGAAAAATAAATAAATCTATCATGTTGTGATGTATTGATTGACATGTCCGGAAATCAACTATACCAAGCGTTCTTATTTTTCATTAATCCACGTTCAAGCCATGCAAATTAGGTCCAGGAAACCAGACAGACCCCGAGGCGAAACCACAGCACCTTCGTTAAACACCAGGAAAACCTGCTGAGTTGCAATAGTTGTCTTGATTTAAGTACTTAATGATATCAAATGTGTTCTCTTTGGCGTGTTAGTTTTTTAGTGAAAATTATAATTTTACAAAATTTGGATGGGAAGAAATATAACTACTAGTATCTAATGTCAGTTTCAGTGCTGGCAAATCCTTCCCAGTTGTCTATGAAATATTGTATATGTATACTGCCCTACCCCGTGAAGGGGTTAATGTATTTTTGGATTGGGTTTCCAGTCATGTTGGTATTTATGGCAATGAACAAGCCGACTTACTATCCAAGGCTGGGCTAATGCTGGAGAATATCCCTAATATTACTCCCCTTTCAGAAACGATGTGCGTTTTGAAAACTGTCTTTGTCAACTTATGGCGGAATGATTGGGATGGTGACAGTAAAAGCCGTTTCTTTTATTCTTTCTCCCCTCTAGTGACGTCTCAGGTGGTACGGTTACAATCTAGACGTGCTGAGGTTTTAGTACATCGTTTGTTAACAGGTCATATTCCCGTTAACTCATACTTGTAGAGATTTAATCTTCATCCCACTGGTCTATGTGATTAATGTTTAGTGGATAACGGTATTAAGCATTTGTTATTTAACTGCAGATTGCACACGCGTGCTAGGGCACTATTATTTGCTGACCTCCTTAAAGCTGGTGTCCTTAATCCCTCCATGGAGACAAACTTTAGGTCACAGAATGCTAATGTCCTTCAGGCTATTGCCTCCTTCCTGATGCGCTGTAATAGACTCTGGCACCTCAGAAAGCATTTTATGTTAACCTTTGTTAACCCACGACTGTTTGTCTATTGTTTGACCTTGTGTGTCAACCCGAAACTATGGAGTGACTCCGTGTCCTCTGTGAATATCCCTCCTCAGGACTTATGTTGTTTAGTCATTCATATTTGTTTGGCGGTGTGTATGTAGTGAGACAAACCCAGACATGGAAAAATTGTGTGTAGTATACATATGTGTTTGTGTATGCATATGCTTATTATAGTACACATACATGTACCTACTGGTACCAATTCGTTTGAATGGGACTGCCATTAAACCATATATATATATATATATATATATATATATATATATATACTAGTATCTAATCTAACTAACCAATGATGAATAAGCAAACTGTTTGTCTTGATATTAATGATGAAATGTTCCATGTCAATAAAGGAACATGTCAGAACATTTAACTTACCCACACAGTAAAACAGACTAAAAGGATTGCCATTCCGTTGCATTAATATCTCGTTGTCAGACTGGCATACACACCGTTCCGTGGTTCTGCGACATTTTGATCCATATCCACATCGTGCGATTCTGTTACATACCACAGGTTCCAAACCTTTGAGCAGAAACCAATAAAATACGGTTTATTTTATTGTATTTTGTGTACTGTATAAAAGGAAAATAAATACACAACAGGCTTGTATAATAATGTACATTTATCATACATTAATACACGTACACTGAGACTTAATCTCATAGTAAAATCAAGGCATCCAGAGAACAGCGGTAGCTCGCCTGATTGAGCAGTTGGTAAAACTGCATGATGTTCAAGTCAGGTGATACGTTCAAATACTGACCACTAAACCATAATAACGTAGAACGACATTGACTAAACATGTCAGATATTATTATCAGGCATTCACAGATATTCACAGATATCCACGGATATAATGCGTGTGAAATATAGAGTTCTGAGTACAACATCACGATAAGGAAGTGTGTCTTCAGCTTGCCCATTTAGATGTATGCATGAAAAAACATCATTACGCTATGTACCTGAAAGGGGTAACCATGAAAACAAAAACAACAGTCAGATTGTCATTATTATTTGGCATGTAGATGTTTAGATGATGTAAACGATAAACACAAAGTTTCAGGGAAATTGGTGCAGGAATACTTTAGCAGGAGTTGCAGGGACAAAATCAGTGTACATGAAATTCATCGCTGTACTCAGGATCTGAACGGCAGTAAAATAATCCCCCAATGTAGCTGCATGGACAATACATGGAGAGCACCATTACACAAAGTCCTAATTGAGGGTAATTATGAACATAATTACAGGATTTCCATTAAACTTCAGCAAGTACAAGTTCAGATGATAAGCAAGATGTATGGTAAATTTATTGAACAATCAGCGCTATATACTTCTACACTCTTAACATAGCATGTTTTATCGACGTTAATTTTAGGAATAACTCAGTGCACATGATTGGGGAACGTCGCATGTTATGCTGTTCGGTTCGCGTTTTAGAGTGTGATATGTCAGATAATAAATATTTATTACAGAGAACATTATTCAGAAATGACAATGAAGTTTCATCTGTTTCACATAGAGAAAACTTTTTGTTAAGTGACTTA
This sequence comes from Liolophura sinensis, assembly GCF_032854445.1. Lineage (NCBI taxonomy): Eukaryota > Metazoa > Mollusca > Polyplacophora > Chitonida > Chitonidae > Liolophura > Liolophura sinensis. Next base: position 11,861,723 of record NC_088307.1, read on the forward strand.
AAGATACAGCTAATTCAACTTCGAAAACCGCTTCGTACAGACGGCGACGGCACGTCGTTTAAAGATACCTTTTTTGCCAGAGCAAAATATTATTTATTTATTTTATTTATTTAATTGTTTGCGTAACGCAACATTTAAGATTGGTGGTTAGGTTTATGTCGTAAACCGCTGAAATTTATCAAATTACTGACAAGCTTTCCTACATGTGACGCGCAGATAAACACACCAAGTGGATATCAAACTCGTTTGAATTCCAAATGTTTTGAAGCTTTTTATGTAGCTGAGTGTTTCAATCAGTTTCTGTGGGAGAGAAAAAAAAGAGAATTTGCAAAACGCTGAATTATGCTACATATACTTGCACACAACTGCCGATAAAACTCTGAAAATATTTAGAATGTCACAATCTAAGGGCATTTCGTTCAATTACTGGCCACTAAACCATTATAAAGTAGAATGACATTGACGAAACATGTCAGATATTATTATCAGGCATTCACAAATATTCACAGATATTATGCGTGTGAAATATAGAATTCTGAGTACAACATCACGATAAAGAAGTGTGTCTTCAGCTTGCCCATTTAGCTGTTTGCATGAAAAACATAATAACGCCATGTACCTGAAATGGGGTAACCATGAAAATAAAAACAACATTATTATTAAAAATATTCATGTTTAGATGTTAGAAAAGATATACACAAAGTTTCAGCGACATTGGCGCAATATTTTAGCAGGAGTTGTAGGGACAAAATCAGTGTACATAAAATTCATCGTTGTACTAAGGATCTCAGCGGCAGTAAAATAATCAACCCAATGCAGCCGCATGGACAATACATGAAGAGCAAAATTACGTAATGTCCTAAAATGGGGGTAAGTATGAACATAATTACAGGATTTCCATTACACTTCAGCAAGTACAAGTTCAGATGATAGGCAAGATGTATGGTAAAGTTATTGAAAAATCAACGCAGTAGTTTGGGAAGAGATTCATGGTAAAATCTGTGCCCACGGACAGACACACAGAAGGCAACACAAGGTTATTTCTTCATGTATAAATATCCAAATATCATACCGAAGGGGTTTATTCCGGGACCAAAAACACCAAAGGAAACTGCAGGACCTTTCATTCTTTCAGGTTGTCCTTCACACTCTCATTTCTCTGTCAGCGAGTGCCATGGATGTTTAATCAACATCTTGCTTCTTTATTTTACGTCTTAGTTATATGGTGGCTTTAAATACGGAACCCTGGAAGTGGGCAGTAATTGATTTAATGTATAGTCAAGCTGTCTTGATGAAGAATATTTCTCTTCTCATCCGAAAAAACAAAATAAAGTAATTCATGCAACTCACTCTGAAACATAATTGTTTGTGGACGTTTTGAGGTTGATGTTAAATCTGTCAAGCGTAGCACGTTTTGTTTCAGAAGCAGAACATTCCTTAGAAGAAAGATTATTCATTGTACGCACTGATTAACCCCTACAGCCTGTTTCTGTTTCTCCCACGCACTACTTTTGGAGGAATGAATGAATGACTGTGGACTAACACCGCTATTTTCTGGTTGAAGACTAGTGTTTGTTTAGAACTGTGCTTGTTGTAGAATTTTCCATGAAGCTAATCTTCTCGCAATATCAGAGCTATCATCAAAACAATGAATGATGCCTGGCTACTCTATGTGCATAGTAGTGTCGTCATCAACGAATGATATATCCATTAAGTGATCATTAGCTTTAGGGCCTATCCAGTTAAAGCATTTATGGCTGTATACCAGTATATCTGTGCATTTTAATGTAGTAGTTTAGCAGACTGATATTATCAAGTGACACAATCCTTGTGTGAAATCCTTGTCAAAAAAGGCCACTCAAGTATTCGGCAATTTACTCGGTTTTAAAAATTTGAAAAAAAGTATTCCATCTAACATATACTTCTTAAGAAGGTTTTGTTTTCTTTTGTCTAATTTTAAAGTAAACATTCACACTCTGAAAAGAGTATTGCGGAATAATTCAGTCCTTCAACTTAGTGTTCTTCAGCAGCTTTCAGTTGCCAGTACTCTTCATGGAATGTCAAAAAACCTGATCAAAAGTTTGCTTTAATATTGTAGTTTTTAGGCAACAAGTAAGGAAATGACACGAACGTTTACTTACCTGATCTAATCTACCCCAGGGTTATGATGGGTGTAAATAAACGAAGTACAAACCTGGGCATATTAACTGTTGATAAACTGTTAGCTGAAAACCTTGCAAATCTTACATGTAAATGTAGAGGTTAACTGAATATTCAGCTAACAGAGTGTATGAAATACAGACAAAATGTATACTGCCCAATTTTCTTTGCTCCACGAACAATACAAACCACCCTTTTAAATTCGTCCTATTATATTATTCACGGAGAGTCCAGGATGCACTATGGAGAGTCCATGTCTTAATTTACTTCTACTGACCCTATAAACATGTTAGTACCAATTAGGTTTGGCCACCTCAGATGGTACCAATATCATATCTGGCTCATAAGCTATTAATAGACGTTATCCAAGATGCTTTTAAAATCATCGGTTAGCTAAGGTATAGCCAAAGTTTAAATTTCACAACTTCCAAAGGTGACGGGTTTATACTGGGTTGTCAGTAAATGAGCAAATCGGTGTGACAGCAACCTGCGGATGGTCGTCGAAGTCAAATATTCACTTAGAGTTATGGTCATAATTACAATAATTGCTGAACTATAAATTGAGTTACAAAATGGTTCACTTCCTGGATTATCAGTCCTAATATAACTGCTATTCATGGGCAGATAAGCATTTTTCTATTAGAGGAATGGGCGCTGCAGTGTGGCCATAAAAGTCCTCAAAATTCTTATATCTATTTATGTCATTTTAACGACACACTCAACAATATAGATATATGTGTGTATGTTTTCCAACGCAATATACGCAACGTGGTCTTCAATTTTCAGTCTCCATGATTGAACCGCAGTCTTCCTTAGTGACAATAGTACACATGTAGAAGCAGGCAGCAACCTCTACACACATTAGTCAATATAATTGTACATTTGAGGGTCTGGAGTGAGTGAACGAGTGAGTGAGTTCTTGGGGTTTAATGTGGAACTTAGCAATTTTTCAATCACATGGCGAAGAAGGAGTCCTTTGAGTGCATAATGTCATGTGCTTTTTTGTTGCAGGACGGATTTCCACCGCTGTTTTATCTAGTGCTGCTTCACTGAGACAAGGGGCCTCCGTGGCTCAGTCGGTTAGCGCGCTAGCGCAGCGTAATGACCCAGGAGCCTCACACCAATGCGGTCGCTGTGAGTTCAAGTCCAGCTCATGCTGGCTTCCTCTCCGGCCGTAAGTGGGAAGGTCTGCCAGCAACCTGCAGATGGTCCTGGGTTTCCCCCTGGTGGGCCCGGTTTCCACCCACCACAATGATGGCCGCCGTCGTATAAGTGAAATATTCTTGAGTACGGCGTTAAACACCAATCAAAAAAAAAAAAAAATCACTGAGACGACATAGAGAAGGCAAGAAATACACCCCACCCGAGATATTATACTGATACAGGTGAACCACTCTCTTCTTAATGCTGAACTCCAAACAAGGAAGTTAAAGCTTCCTCTTTTAATGTCTCAAGGGTGACCCAGTATTTACCTTGAATCTGCCGTCTCCTGAAGCGTGCGCTCTATTAAAGGTTTGGATATATATCCTACATATACGTATATATCCTTCATGTACGTATATACCCTACATGTACGTATATATATATATATATATATATATATATATATATATATATATATATACACGTAAATGTAGGATATATACGTACATGCGTACATGAAGGATATATACGTACATGTAGGATATATATCCAAACCTTTAATGTGAAAATTGAAATTATTCCATACGCTTACACAAGCTTACAAAAAGAGTGATATAACCAGTAAACCAAGTTAGTAAAATATGTAATTAACAAAATCTGTTCTGTTGCAAAAAAACTCACCTTGACCTATTGCAGTTTTAGCAATTATACACGCCAAAGCGAATAACCCTCCCCATGTTACATGAACTGCCATCTTCACCCGCTTACACTGCTCTGTTTGTAGACGATATTGCTTACAGTCAAAATGTACAGATACGTATACATACATGAAGTATTCTGCCAACAAAATCAGGTCGGGAGTTTATCTTCCTAGCCTATATTTAAATGTGTTGTGTATGAGTGCGTCCAACCGTGTGAAGCCCTATTCTGAACTTCAACAAAACGTCTCTTCCGAAAGAGAGTAAATTGTTATACAATAAAGAATACCACTGAATATTTGCACAGGCATGCGCTATTGAGCATATAACATTTCCGAATGCACCTTGCAGTTTTGGCTGATGTTTTATAAAATATGTTCTCTTCTTTGAAGCTACGTTTACATAGTACGTGTGCAATTTGTTGGATTACCATAGCAACGTGCCTATTCATGCATTTATTTCTGCGTATGTGTCTCCTGCAGTAATTCATGCAGGTTGTAAATCCCAGTGACGTCATTTCACGTATTGTTATTGGGGAATTTTGGGTAACGACCTAATATATTACCAATGACCACATGATCCGGAGTTGTTGCAAGGATTTAAAAAATAAAATTTTTGTGTTGAATGAGAAAAAATTATTTTGTTATTTATATAAAGGTGAAATGTCAGGTTTTCCTGTAGGCCTACTGATAAAAGTGATATTTTACTCGCTAGAGTTAGATATCCCTTTTGTTATTACACACTCCGACGCCAGGACGTCACAAAGAAATTCCGTGACCGTTTGTGGGAAGGTCTTTCACCAACCTGCGCTTCAACGTGGGTTTCCCCAGGGCTCTGTCCGGTTTCCTCCCACCGTAATGCTGGCCACCGTCTTATATGTGAAACATTCTTCAGTACGACATAAAACATCAATCAAACAAATAAATAAATCAGTTAATAAATCTGTCCTTTGTAGCTGCACATAGAACTACAAGTAGGCCTGTAGTTGTAGGTCCACATGTACATTGCCCAGGATTTACGACTTGTCATAACATTTTATTTCAGCTCTCCCTCAAGAGGAATAAAACTGAATTAAGTTAATATATTTATTTATTTCGCATGAACTAGTTTCGGGTTTGTTTCTATAATTCGCTCACTGACAGTTATCTTTACCTTTTAGGCCTAGAGAAGTTTTAATAGCAGTATAGGTTGCAGTAATATTTATTGACAGTATATAGTGTAAACCTGAAGTGTTTCTGTATATATGTTGTTAACTGTTCTTATCATCGTTGTATGTCATTGTATGAACTTCAGTTTTCTCGCGAAATCACAGACCTGTACATGTATATTGTAGGTCAGAAACTGGATCCTCGATAATACCTTAACATAGCAGACTTCGCTGACGGTCGTTGTTGCATTGAAACCAGACATTTGTAAATAGTTTTCTTTTTGACAGGACTGTCTGCTTTAATTCTCACACGAACTCTACCTTTCGTGAACTTATGCCTACATACAAATCTTCAGGTGTATACAGTGCTGTCTGTTTTTAATTTTTGAAGCGTATCATGTAATTTTTAAGCGTACTTAGCGAGTGAGTGCTTAGGGTTTGACGTCGTACTTAACAATTTTGCCGTCATATGACGACGAAAGCGTCCGTAGAGAGTATTTAATGTGCCTCCTTGTTGCAGGACGGATTTCCACCGCTCTTTAATCGAGTGCTTCTTCACTAAGACGACCTACCGAAGGCAAGGAGATCTAAGCCACCCCATCCGTGCTATTATACGGATATAAATCAACTAGCCGTTGCAATATCCGCTTAATACTGAACGCCAGTGAGAAAGGTACTTCGTCCTTTAAGGTCTTAGGTGTGACCCTACCCAGGATTGACCCTGGATCTACCGTCCCCGAAACGTGCGCTCTGCCAAATAAGCGATCGGTGCCGATCTTTAAGCGTATTTACGCCTCTACGCCTCTTATCTGTAGCACTCCTGGAAAATATGCAAATTAATTAATGTTAATGTAGACTAGATTTAAATATCTTATATCTCACCGAAGTGAGCGAAGTGGAATGTTATAATATGTCGAAGCCGTGTCTGAGATTTTGTGTTGTAAGCTTAGTGTTTTCGCCGTACTCGAGAATATTTCACCTATACAACGATAGCTAGCATTATGGTGGAAGGAAACCGGACAGAGGCTGGAGTAATTCCAAAACCAACCGCAAGTTACTGCAACACCTCCCCACTCACGTGCGGCCGGACAGCATCTGCCTCATATTACGTGAGCGTGGATGACATTGAAACTTCAAAACTATAATCGAACACTTTAATGTCTTTTTTCAAACTTAATGCAACTTGTTGCTCTACTTTTACATCAAATATTACAAGGACCCCTTAATTAATACTGAACAATAAGACGTTTAAAGGTTTTGCAAATAACATTTTTATTGTACAGAATATCCTGTTATAAAGAAAAGGTATGCAATAACTCAATTACGCTTTTATTATGTAAATACAGCAACAGTTAAGCTGAAGTAGATGTACGCATGCGTTACCCAAGCTTACAGCGTCATAAATATTCAACAATATGATTGTAAGCTGTAATTAATGGCTGGTATATTTGGCAACAGGTATGAAACTTTAAATGATGGCGCTCGATGGCTAAGTCTTGACGGAAAGGTTTAAGCAAACATGTTTTGTGACGTAGAAATAAATCGACTATGTTAGTACTCACTCTGGCTTATGCGACTATATGCGAGATATGTATACACCATACATTCAGGGATTTCGGGGATATTGCCATCCACAAATAGATATCTAAAAATATCGAAATTACCATTGGTCATCTCCATTGTCCATTATTAGTCTTACTATTAGTCTTCTCTATTGTCATGCAAACGACGATAGAGAAAGACCTCGTCGTTTTTATAAATGTACAAATCCAGATGACATGTACCAGCTGAGATATTAACACAAGTAATTAAACACAAGTGAATGCGCTCGAATTAAAAAAACTCAACAGAAGAAATCAAGAAGAGGAGAATCTGACAAGCCCATGCTGAACCGTGCTCTACATAAAACTGTCTTAGGCCATATCCTCCTCGGATCTTTACAACAGTCTCTCGTAGATTTTAGTAAAATGAGAAGGCGCTTAGCAAGAACACATAGCAAATCTTAAAGCTCACAAACTGTCACTTCAGTTGTTTAGTTCACTATTAGAAGTTTCCATAAAAGTATCAGAGTGATACACAATATACAACCTGAACAAAACAGTTTCACTTTCCTTTAACTTTCGGCAGTTTAAGTTCGTCATACTCGCCCTCTTCTCGCATAAATCTACTCTCCGGAGCGACACCTGGTGGCGAATGGCGACCTCTCGGCGAAGCGTCAGTGATGAGTACAGCTGTGGAATCCACGTTTTGCTGGAAGGCCTGGGAATATTCGCTTCCGGTCATCTCTGGCTGAACACTACTTTCACTGTCAGTGGCGGGTTTCACATCATAGAGAATATGGTATGCGTTCTGCTCCGTTGATTCGTGCACATTTGGCTGAAAGATTTCGGGATTTTTGTTTCCGGCCATCTCGGGCTGAACACTGTTTTCACTCTCAGTGGCGGGCTTCAGATCACACAGAATATGGTATTCGTTCTGCTGTGCTGAGTTATTCTCTTTTGGCTGAAATACTTCGGGATTTTCGCTTGCTGTGATCTCGAGCTGAATACTGCTTTCATTATCTTTGTTGGTTTTCAGATCACACAGAATATGGTACTCGTTCTGTTGCGTTGAATCCACATTCTCCTGAAAGACGTTGGAGCTTTGGCTTCCTGGCTGAATTCTTCTTTCACTCTCATCGGTGGTTTTCAGATCAAACAGAACTTGGTACTGGTTCTGTTCGGGCTGAATATTGCTTTCCTTGGTGGCTTTTAGATCATACGGAACTTGGTATTCATTCTGTTTTGCTGAATTCACATTATGCTGAAAGCCTTTTGGATTTTCGCTACCGGGCTGAATACTACATTCATCCCCATTGGCGTTTTTTTGGATCACACAGAATGTGGTATTCGTTCTGTTCTACTGAATCCTCCTTTTCCTGAAAGGTCTTGATATTTTCGTTTCCGTTCATTTCGGGCTGAATACTACATTCATTCCCATTGTCGTTTTTCATTTCACACAGAATGTGGTATTCGTTCTGTTCTACTGAACCCTCCTTTTCCTGAAAGGCCTTGATATTTTCGTTTCCGTTCATTTCGGGCTGAATACTACATTCATTCCCATTGTCGTTTTTCATTTCACACAGAATGTGGTATCCGTTCTGTTCAACTGAATCCTCTTTTTCCTGAAAGACCTTGGTATTTTCGTTTCCGTTCATTTCGGGCTGAATACTACATTCATTCCCATTAGCGTTTTTCGGATCACACAGAATGTGGTATGCGTTCTGTTCAACTGAATCCTCCTTTTTCTGAAAGGTCTTGGTATTTTCGTTTCCGTTCATTTCGGGCAGAATACTACATTTATTCCCATTGTCGTTTTTCTTTTCACACAGAATGTGGTACTCGTTCGGTGAGGTGTATTCCGCATTCTGTGGGCTATGCCTCCCTTGCATTGCCCATGCTGTACCGTCATTTTTACTGGTTACCACGGCGGCGTCACCATCCACACCATTGTTTAATGTGGGATTTCTGTCCAAATCCACTTCTTCGTAGGCGCCGGTCTGCACGATAGCTGTTGAGCATGCTGCATTGTCTTGGTCCCTGGAATCTGGCAGGGAAACATTACTGTAAGCAGCGTTCGCTGTCATTTGTCGTTCCACAGAGGGTCTTCTCAATGTCTTACCAGTGCCATCGCCACTCTTTCTTTTACATTTTCTGTTACAGAAAAATGAAGTTTATGTTGAACTTTCTAAACAGGTACACGGATATTACAAATGAATAGCAGTCCGTTTCAGAAAAGAAAAATGAGTGCAATATATTGACAAATTAATTCATCTTCCCATGCAATAAACTGTACGTCGTAAAGGTACGAATAACTGTTCTCCCAATTTCCTACAAAGTAAATAATTTTTCTGCCCAGTTTTGAAACATTTCGTCCAGTCTCACTAATCGAGTGAGTCATCAACAGAACCAGATGAGCTTAATAACTCAGCTGGTCTGGCCATATGACTAAGTTTACTCAGTTGAATTAGCTTAATTTTATCACTCAGAGTTTTAAGCCCGTTGACCCTAACTTTCCTTTCAGTGTTGATCGGTTGTTCTGCCGGTCAATTTGTCGTAGGGTCGGTCAACCTGAAGTACAGTAAGTCGATTTGTGGTGTGGTCGGTTAATCTGTGGTACCGCCGATCTGTCTGTCTGTTGGTCAGTGTGGTTATTAGTTTGTCCTTTGAACAATCGATCCGTCAACATTTTTGGTGGGTTTGTTGGTCCATCTGTCGGTCATTTCGTAAAACGGTCAGTCCGTCGTAAGGGCCTGCTGTTTTGATTTCTTGGTCGGTTGGTCAATATGTTGGGTGGTCGGTCAATACGCTGGTCGGTTGGACAATATATTGCTCGGTTGGTCAATATTTATTGATTTATTTAATGGGTATACTCAAGAATATCTCACTTATACGACTGCGGCCGACATTATGGTGGGCGAAAAACAGCCCGTGGGAAACCGGCAACCATCCGGAGGCTGCTGGCAGACCTTGTCACGTACGGCCGGACAGGAAGCCAGCATGCCGTTTGACAACATGTTGGTCGGTTGGACAACATGTTGGTCGGTTGGTCAATATGTTGGTGGGTTGGTCAATGTGTTGATCTGTTGGTCAATAAGTTAGTCAGTTGGACAATATGTTGGTGGGTTGGTTGGTTAATATGTTGGTCGGTTGTACAATATGGTATTCTGTTGGACAATATGTTGGTCTGTCAGTAAAATATTTGTCATTGTATCTTTTGACATGGTTTATTCAATTAATGACTAGCCAGAGTGCAGGAAGGCACACCTACTTCGCCGGATGTCGTAGCGAATATTCGATACTTTCTTGAAACAAATGGCACAAATTTCTTCACTAGGCTGCTGCATACTTTGCATATTTGTTTCACAATAATGATGCCAAAATACAACGCTGAATGCATATATTGGCAGGCATACGCTACCTACGTATGTGGGGGAGGGGTAGGGGGGAACTTCACACGAGATATATAGCCCTGAGAATCTATACTTACCGAACAACAACAACCAAAACGATGACCACTAGCAGAATCGCCCCTCCTAACCCAACAACCAAGCCTGCTGTGAGTGCCGCGGAATTTGTGCCTGAAGAGGATTTATAAAAAACGAACGGTAAAAATGATCACAAAATAAACAATGTATATGACTTCAAAATGTGACGACTAGCGTCATCGCCTTATCAAAGTGTCACTTGTGAAGTAAAACAAACTGATTTTATTCTTTCAAATAGGCCATTCATATTTATTTGATTGTTGTTTTACGCCATAGTCAAGAATATTTACTTTCGCCACGGCAGCAATCATTTTGGTGACACGAAACAAGGCAGCGCTCGGGGGAAACCCACGACCATCGACAGGTTGCTGCCAGATCGTCTCAAGTACTGACAATTGACAGGATATCTTGTGTATGGGGTTGAGCAACCAAATAAATATATAATAAATAAATAAGTTTGGAATCGTAACAAACTGGCCCAACAGACTGCAATGAAGTATCATAGACCAAACTCCATATAAAAAGTGTGCCTGCCTTATTTAGACTCGCACAACATACCCGTCTCCTTGTCCGATAGGTTTACCGCTCCGCTCTGCCCGTTGATTGGTAACGTTGTGTTGGTGTCAATATCTAAAACTGAAACTACTTGAATTTACGGTTCAGGGCATAAATAAGCAAGGACAGTCTGAAATTCTGGGACAATATACATGTTATCATATAACTGGTTCATCATCTTTACCAATTCCAAACTGATACAAGAGGCAGACAGAAGTCTCAGCTCGAAATCATGTCCTTCACGTATCATACGAAATCAAGGTCAGATTGTGGCCTTTTTCCCTAAAGATAACATATCTTGGGGAGTTAACAATAAAAGGTGTAACACTTTCCTATCCGAACACCTTTCCTCGCGATACAAATCTCGCGAGTTTTATTCTCCATACATGCACATTTTTATAATCGGTCTCCAAAACATGAAACACTTGCTTATTTATTTATTGTTTGGTGTTTTACGCCATACTCGTCTATACAACGGTGGCCATCTGCTGGTTGCTGGCAGACCACACATGCCATATAATATTTAAAATTTACGCTTAAAACGAAAGTACTACATTAACAATCAGAGGGTTCGACGAGTGATCGCACTAACGAAGTGTGCTGTGCTACACTTGTAAGTGTTACAGGTTGTTAACGAAGAACTTCATAGTTTTAAAAATATATGGAAGGAATAAGGTTTGATATGATGGAGAGAGTATAGCTCATCTAAATCAATATTTACGATCATTGAATATGCTTACCTTGTGTCGCTGTGACAGTCGTAGATGTGGAATCAGTGACAGTTGATGATACACCGGGTGTGGTTGATGATACACCTGGTGTGGTTGATGAAACACCGGGTGTGGTTAATGATACACCGGGTGTGGTTGTCTCGACTGGAAACACAGCATAATTGCTTTGTTTATTTAATACTTTCTCCGTCAGTTTACCTAATATTCTCACTGTATAGCTTTATTCATTTCAATCTGAACAGTTTTACATACATATAAAAAAAATATTTGTAATGTATTGATTGATTTGATTTAATTTCCGAACTCAAGGACTTTTCTCTTATATGACAGCGGTCAGCATTGTTGCAGCTAGAGGAAGGCGGAAACCATCACAATCATCCGCAGGTTGCTGGTAGATCTTCCCACGTATGACAGGAGAGGAAGCCAACATGAGCTGGACTTCAACTGACAGCGACCACGTTGGTGAGAGGCTTCTGGAGAGGCTCCTGTGTCAATGCGCTGCAACAGGACGCTAACCACCAGGCCACGGAAGCCCACACGTTTGAAATGATGGCGAGACTAGTTTTATGGTGTCAGTTTTTAACGACCATTGAATTCGCTTATCAAGGGAACAGCTACAGATGATGATACACCGGGTGTGTTTTTTTTTTCCATAAACGGACAAAGCAATAAACACAGTATAATCGCTCTGTTTAGTGACTATTTTCTCCCGTCACTTAACTGGTTCGAACCATATAGCACATATCCTCTTTGTCACTTCACACAACATTTCGACCTTATCAATATTATTAGATAAATCCTTACGGACTTTGCATTTATGACATTTGATAGAAAACACTCTACATGTAAATATGTATTTATTTATTTGATTGTTGGTATGCCATTCTCTAGCATATTTCATTTATACGCGGTCAGCATTATGGTGGGAGGAAACCGGGCATACATTCTCACATACGGCGGGAGACGAAGACAGCATGAGCTGGACTTTACCTCACATCGACCCCATTAGTCAGAGGCTTCTGGGTCAATGCGCCGCGCTGGCGCGTTAATCACATCGGCCATGGAGCCCCCTACGTGGAAACAAAGCGACTTGTGCTTTGATCTTATTCCGCATTAAAGCAATGTCTATGTGATACGGACTTACATCAGTTTTACATTTTAACAGGTATAAAATTCTTGACCTATTCAAGCTAAGGTAACGCCAAAGAATCCTTATTAACAACCTATTCTATGTCTTGGTCTCGTGTGTCGTAATGTTATGTTTTTGCCAATGCAGGTCACGAACATTTGCGTTCAAACTATTGGCACAAGTCATTATAACCAGATACAGGCAAAGTTGTTTGATTGAAAGTTTACAAAAAATTAGACTAAATAAAAGTCTTCATGGAAGTGAGTCATTACATTAATTTACATTTTCTTTTCTCATTCGGCACGTGCATGTGTTATGGTGGCAAAAATTCGGGGAATAAAAGTCTAATCACAAGACATTTTTTTCCGAATTTAAGGAATAGTTTCTTTTACTTAAAGGACAATTTTCTCTTAATTAAGAGAATGTTATCTGCTAATTAAGACTTTAGGATTTTCCCCAATGTTTTCCCCGTGACACTAATGGGCATCTGTTAAACACTTGCACAGGTACTTCTTGATGACCTCGCCTTCTGCTACACACATTGTCTTAATTGGGCAAGTATGGCTATTCCCTCTGCACTTTTCTTCAATCACACAAAGGGTTGGAAATTTTAAAGGCATACTTACTGGTTGTATACACCTTTAAGTGATGGTATCACATGCTCATACATTTTCCGGTAAATGATACACTGGAGTCGTTAAATGCATTTACCATGGTCACGTTTCTCTTCACTTATGTTGTCATAGAATTTAGAAAAGAAGTAATTTGCTCCTTCGTGTTAAAACTAATAAGACATGGAATCGACAAACGTGTCCACTAACAATAAATGCGTAAAAAAATGTCAGGTGTTTGTTTATGTGCAAATCTGATTCCTCTTCGACTTACGTCAGTTCCTAAGCTCTGACCTTCAGATGTCATTTCATACTTGGGTAAAACCCTCTTCCCTTTTTTTCGACACCATGTTCTTGTTATAGATTAACAGGTGGATAAAAACGTCAACTGCTGTTTAGCAATATTTTGTATCCCTGTCATGTATGCAATAGCTGCCAAAGATGAATACTCACCAACACAGCAGGAAACACGACACCTATTTACGGTCTTTGTTTTGAGGACGTCATGTATATTTCTGCATTCACAACAGTTTCTTATTCGTCTTATTGTGCACCTGACTTTATGACCACACTGTAGTAGACCAAATATTTGACCTGAAAAGCAGTGAAATTACAATAAAACTTCATTAAACGAATAATTATTCAATAGTTAAATGTTTAAACTCCCAAACTACAGACCAGTGGCCGACACTCTACATTTTCCATTGTCAATCAGTTGTGAGAAATCGTTTAAAATTATACCTGCACCGGCATCCAGATAAGGATCAGAACTACAATGTTATGGCTTGGTGCCTGTACCAAGACCGCGCGTAACGTTTTGGCTTAAAATTGCTGACGGAGAGACAGACAGAAGGTTCGCTTCACAGATTCTTGGATTCGCGGGTCCAGTTCCGGATAAGTACCTAACTGCAATGCATTAGTTCATGTGCCAAGGACAAACTGTGGAGAGAATTTCATCACAGACCTTACATAACTTCTTTACCATATCCTGCTTTGGTGAAGATTCGGCAAAAAAATCGTGGATCTGGATTCATTTTCCGAACACGTCCAAAGTGAAATAGATTGGTGCTTGTGCCAGAAACAAAGGGTTTCACCGAAATCCGTGCACAACTTTTTCCCATAAAGTTCATGACAGACAATGGTAAAAAAACGACTAGAAATGTATTAGATTCGAAAAAATTTAATACCTGCCGCAAGGTCATACTGCTTGCCAGATGTTATCTAAACCCGCGCATAACTTGTTCCATTAAGTTCCTAACACACAGATAAACTGACAGACAGACAGATAACTTAATATAACCTCAGGGGCTAAGGTAATTAACTGAGTTATTGTTGATTAACCTTCAAAGGTGTTCAAACGAAGTGTTAATATCAACCTGTGGTGTGGTATGGGTTGCATCTCACCATAGCCCGCTCTTTCACACAGAATTCTTGAACAACACTAAGGTCATTGAGGTCACCGTAATGAGGTAGGAAGTGATGTCAAAAAATTTTATATTAGATATCATGTTTTTTTTGAGCTGACTCATATGAATTCTCTTCATTCCAACGGACACCTAAAGTATTTTTATGGTATCCAAAGATGATACTTGACATTAAGTGTGACAGTGATGGAAAGCAAGAGTATAGAGAACGCTGTAAAGAGTATGCTGTCGCATTAATCCAATAAAGTGGTCCCCTATCCTTCACCCGCCGACCACATGCTTTCATCCGTGAGAATTATGATCAGCAAAACTTTGACATCTTCTGACGTGGACAGTTAACTTGCCAATAACGAAATGTTATACGCAGGATGTAAATAATTCGCAGCTATCGTGAATTCACGCTTGTTCGGTGTAAGACAAGGGACGAAACACTCAAAACCTCTATGTAATTGTTTCTATGTTCATGTTCGATTCGTCAGAGTCAAGACTAAGAAATAAAATGCACACTTGTAAGAGACATGCCATAGTTCGATAAAAATTAAGGGATGTATTTTTCAGATTCAAGTTGACAGATTCACTACATATATTCTAAGGAAAATCAATGCGCCCGTGTAACCTTCCTACCTGCTATCAAGGGGATTACGAAGCCTATTCCATAATTTTATAATACATAGGTTACTTCCTTTTTCAATGATTTACCTCCCCTTTACAGATATGTGTCCTTACAGAATAACATGAGTGTCAGGTATTATTTTTGTCAAGAGGTAAAAGTTATAAGCTTATCGTTAATCCCACCCTCCGTATTATACGTTAAGTGAATGTTTAAAAATGACCAAAAAACACCCTGAAAACTCAAAAATCTGCCAAAAATTAAAATGAAATGTTGTCAGTTGAAAGGAAATGGATCATGCGCAGGGCGCTCAGTAAACCTCAGATGTAGACAAACATAGCTGCTTACACACATAAAAGAAGTACTTACGACTGGCTCGTAGCAGGATCGGCCAAAAAGAGGCAAGAAAAAGAGCTCGACAGGTTGACAAGCAAGTCTAGCGTTGTAATGGGTGGTCAGTTTGAACGGTGCAATACACTGAAGAAAGAAAATGGTCTCACGAAGCACAGAGAAATCGCTTAGTTAGTGCATGGTGAACTTCCGGTTGAATATTCATGAGATATTCTTAGTGTTGAATACAAATAACGACAGGACTTTTTCGGTCTCGGACTCAATGAATGTTTTTCATTTCAACGAGAGGGATTTAGTTTATGAGCGAACTTTAATATTTTGTTAAGATGTCGCAATCAGAATTTGTTTGAAAATCGAAATTTTGTCACTTTAATGCATATGGGACTAAGGAAAACATTGCCCTTTACTTTGTCAATTTCTCAACGCACAGAAGCACACTGCAATGATTCAAATGTAGTTAAAGAAATTTAACAGGCAGATTAGTCACAGTTCATCACAATGGTTGTTTAAATTCCATCTCATTGGTACTTCCAAATACTAATGACATTAGATGAACCCATACCTGCCGTCAAGGGGGGATAATCCATCAACAGGGAAGTAATTTATGTATTACGAAAACACGGAATATCGAAGGATCAACCGGTATGATTAGAAGACACCTCGAAGACAAATTGATCGAACCTTTATGTTAACAGTTCTAATTTTAATAGATCTGGTGGCGGTAACCATCGCCTCAAAACAGGACACAATCCTCTCACCATAACACATAAAATTCTTCCTCACAGTTTCACATATTTCAAACTCAGACTGAAGTAATCTTTCATTATCGCCAGGTAGATGTCTTCTTTCAACAGTATCATTTTCTCAGCCCCATTATATGTTCCTTTTCAATACATAACCGTGCTATGCCTTGACTGCTTTCTTTTACATATGCATGTATATATCAGTGGATCATCTTGCCAGCTACAAATTCCACAGATCAAGCACCACTTTTGGTAAATCTTGTAAATACTTGTACTGTTTCATAAAATGCTTAGCCCGTTATCTGTTTCTCCCGGGATCTGTCCTCTCACCATAATAAGTAAAATATTCTTGAGGACGGCGTAAAATACCAGTGAAATAAATGAATAAATAAATAAATAAACGTGCAAATCAACACAAACTATTCCGTTCTCCGACCGTACGTGAGAAAATCTTCGACAACCTGCGGATGGTTGTGGGCTTGCCTCGGGCTCTAAACGGTTTTCTCACACCATAACTCTGGTCACCTTCGTATAAGTGAATTTTTCTTGAATACGCCGTAAAACAAATAAATATATAAATCAAAACTTCATACTCTGGCCGAAGCATGCTTGGGTGAGGACGAGCTCTGGTAGTGCCCAGCAGCGCCCAACAATATTCAGTGAACAGAAGTTACCCTAGCCATACATACTGGGACACGCTTGATACCACCATGCCACCAAAGCCTCAAAAATCGGACAACTTTGATAAAATCCTTAGAACTACAACAAGAACCATCACCATGCTGCACAAGCTTTAGAAATCGGACAAGCCTAACAAAAGTCTTAGATCTACAACAAAAAGCGAATCTAAAGGTCAAAACTGCAGTGATCCTGGCGACGAGAGAGAAGTAATAGTCTAAACTGAAGAGGTCGTGGAACAACGCGACGAAGACAAAAAGTTCCGTGAGTTAATGGTGAATTCGGTGAGTGACATTCAACAAACTCGATACAAGGTACATGCAACTCAGCAAAGTTCACTTGAGCGCCTCTCTCAAGAACTCAACAGTCTCTCATTTCTAGCCTACAGCATAGTGAATCTATCGTTCAAATTATGGACAAAGCTCAGAGGAGTCACGCCGAGGAAATCAAAAAAACTTAAATCCAGTATGCAAGCACTTTCTGTGGAAAACCGTGACCTTCAGGAAAGAACCCTTGATCAGGAACGGTATAGTCGGGGATATAATTTACGTTTCGGAGGAACTGATGAAAAGTCTAATGACAATGCTTTTCCAGATTGTTATTGAATGCAAGCTAAAACCGAAGGACATCAGTATTGAAAACGCAGACCGTGTGGTAAAACAAAGAGAGAGTCGCCATACTTTGGACTAAAGTCTCGTACCGTCCCCAGCGAAGAGAACATTTATTTAAGGCCAATGGAATCCTGAAAGATCCATCTTTATCTGTAACTGGAGACATGCCCCCTGAAGACACGCGTCGAAAGAACAATGCTAGGGATCTGATGATCAGATACTACATGGAAGAGAAAAAGGTGTGTTTTGCGCGACGGAAGCTGTTTGTGGTGTCTATTCCTGAGAACTAGTGATTCGCTCGCTGAGTATCCAAACATATGCCTCCTCCCTTCGTTTCCCAATTAGTAACTTTGGACAATTTGCAGCTGCATGTTAATCAGCATGTATTGGATAATGCGCCGTTGCATCTTACATGTATATACCATGTTCTAATTTTAACACCTTTCTTGAACGCTATATTTTCTCTGTATGTTTTCTCTTTACCGTATATATATATATGTTTATGTAATAGAGGTATATTCATGCAGAACTACTCTGATGTAAGCAAGTGTTTGTGTACACATAAAGTCAATTGCATTATCTGGTGGTATAGGGTAGCTGTCGGTAGCTCCCTCAATATAGCACACCACACTTTGCTAAAACCAGTTTTCATGCATGCTGCTTTCGTGCTTCTTTCACAAGTTCTTACTAAAATACTCTGTACAATGAAAACCGGTCTGGCCCTTTATGAATTGTGTCAAGACACTGCTCGTGACCCCCGTGTCGTAGCCACAGTGCGTGCACGTTTTCAACTCATAACCGCTTTATCATTATATCCAACCACAGTGCATGGACTATGTGCCTACTACAAAAACGTGTGTCTTTTTAGTGAAAAACTAAGAACAGCCCTTCGTAATATACCCGCAAACAAAAAATGTATCAGCTTAGGTGGTTTCAATATAAACTTATTAAAGTGTGATAGCCATTTACCATCGAAAGATTCTCCTTTTCGTTTCCATTACAAAAGCTACCCTTAGAGAGATAAGATGTTTATAAACTTGCATGCTCAATGCAATTTCTCCAATATATTTTTAACAAATATGTCTAACCACTTCCCTATATTCAATATCTTTTCGACTAATGCTTTTTTTGAAAGAAACCTCAACTTACTCTTTTCCCCAAAAGACTACAGAACAAGTCAATCTGTTTATAGAAAACGTCAAAATATAGACTGGCATGACGTTCTATCATCGGATAGTGTTAATGATGCTATCCCTGTTTTACTGGGAAATTATCCATAACTTACGACAGATGCTTTCCTGTCGTGACCATAGACAGCCCATCAACCCATACTCTCAAACCTTGGGTCACACGAGGCATTTTACAGTGTGTATTCGAGAAGAACAAACTTCATCGCAAGTATTTGAAATCTTCTGATATAGAGACTCGCGTCAATTGTAGGACGTAAAGGAACAAACTGAACAACTTTATCCGTTTTTCGCGAGAGGATTACTTTGCAAAAACTAAACGGCCAAAATTACAGTATGAAAGGAACTTGGAAAGTATTGAATGATCTAATGGAACGTGGTAAATGTTTTAATATTGATGAGTTATCTGTTTTAGAAAAGTGCCATTTGCAATAGATTTAATGACTTTTTAGTTCCAGTCTTAATGCTAAGATACCCCCAAGCCTTGAACATTTTTCAGATTTTTCTCTTGTCTCGCCTAATCTTGTTGAAACCATTATACACTGTCTAAAGTCATCAGCTCAAGGCTTAGATGACATTTGCCTGTCTGATGTCAAACTTGTTGCAAAAGATATTTCATCTCCCCTTGTTCATATAATTAATTTGTCCCTTATGTCGGGATATATGCCGTCTTTGTTGAAATGTGCAAAAATTACCCCCATCTTTAAATGTGGTGACGCTAATGATATCACAAACGACCGTCCTATCTCGATATTACCCAGTCTGAGCAAAATAATGGAAAAAATAGTTGTGAACATGATGAATGATTTTCTGACAGCCAACGACATCATTTCGCCCAAACAATTTGGTTTTAGAACTGGGCACTCTACTACTCACGCGGATTGCACTCTTTGCCAAAGACGCCAATCAACATTTTGTCGTGACTTTCCTTGACCTGTCAAAAACTTTTTGACACTGTCAACCACAAAATCCTTCCACAAAAACTCTAATACTATGAGTTCGAGCTCACACCGCTCACAGGTTTGAGAACTATCTATCTGGGCGATCCTAATCAGTTCACTTTGATGGAAATATGTCAAAAGACCGTAAGGTAGATTGTGGTGTTCTCCAAGGCTCCATTCTCGGTCCTGTATTATTTTTATTGCACATCAATGACATGACAGCATCGTCAGATATTCTGGATTTTACATTATTTGTTGATAATACAAGTATCTGCAGTTATGCGCCAAGGCTGTATCCACTATGTCTGACGAGTTGCATAAAATATTTGGTTGGCTTACAGCTAACCTCTTGTCCCCTAATATTAGTAAAATAACATGCATGCATATAAATGTATCCAAAAATAAGGCACTTCCGCTACTGTTACATTTACGTGGGGTTGAAATAGCCAGCCTGCAAGAACACAAGTTCTTGGGAGTTTCTTTTAATTCAAGGCTGCCTTGGACATCTCAGTTAACCTTTTTAGTAAGGAAGTATCCAGAAATATTGGCATCATCAAACAGATTCGATCAAATATCAACAAAAAATACCGCTTATTTTGTACCACTCTCTGATATTCTCTTATCTTTCCTATGCAAATGTTTTATGGCGCAAGACATCATCTCCATCTCTTAGTAATTCTGCAGAAATGCATCATCCGCCTGATCACTTTTTCACAGACTAGATCATGCGGCTCGAATAGTTAAGAACCTCACAATTGTCCTACTTGGACAAATACACAGACACTCATCCTTGCTACTCGCACATAAATTCACTCACCAATCACTCTCTCTTTCTCACAAATTTATACAGCTGTTCAAAAGACAATCTGATGTTCACAATTACCCAACCAGGTCTTATTCTTTCTATCTCAATGTGCGTTGTCTAACTTCAAATCAATCCACACATTTCATCAGATCATCAGCCCGAAGGGACTGGAATAGACTCCCTTCAAACCTCAAAGTAATCAACATCACGTCTTTATTCAAATCCAGGTTAAAAGATTTTTAAATTAACAATATTTGATCCACATTAGTCATACAATCTACGAGACAGAAGGTGTCACACAAAATATTATTCACACTATTAACTTAGTTTATAGTGTTTATAGTGTTACATTTCTATGTAAGTTTTTTTTCCAAGTGATTTTCTTTTGTTAATATAATTGATCACTAATTATCGCTCCTCAACAAGCATGTATTATTATTATTATTTGATAATAATGAGTCAGAGATAGTACAAATACAAGAACTTTATTCCCGCCATTTACAAGATATGTCATTATACATATATTTACGTATGGTGAATAAACATTCAATTCAGTTCAAAACCTTCCGTAAACGTTTACTGTGTACTTTAAGGTTGTCAGTTAAGGTGAATCATCTTCAATACTTACTGCGGAGTTTATCTGGGCCACCTGGTTGAAGCACCTCACCTATTGTGTTATGTATGGAAGCCCTTTGAGGCCTTCGTTCCGCCGTTTTTATAAATACTTGTACAGGAGCTGACGCCCCGTGCCACTGTCAAAATTGGACCATCTCTAAATTTGAAATATTGGCCTCGACAAGACACTACAAAAAATGTAAACGTCGTGGTTCGCTTGCTCCGGTGTTACCAATCGATGGTGGCTATGGTCTATCATACTTGTACAGCTTTACCTGTTATTACTGGAACTACGCACAGGTGAGCTCTGCTTGTAAAGTTGGAATGTATGAGCTCCGGAAATGGATGTCATTTTGTAAATCTGTTTTTCAGAATTTGCTCTGCCATCATCAAAAGTAGACTTAGATGATTGTTTTTACAATATCTACAAGCCAATTTGTATACATGTACCTATATACTGATCCATTATACTGATACGGGTCAACCAGTTCTTGCTCTGGCCCCTTAATGCTGAACTCCAAAGGAGGAAGTCAAGTGTGACCCGATTCGGGATTGACAAAGGATCTGCCGTCTCCTGACGCGGGCGCTCTATTGAGGGTTTGGATATATCCTACGTGTACATGTTTATATATATTCGCCAGCCTGATCCAGATTTCCAAATAAATCACTGTACCCAAGATTATTTATTGATGTGATTGGTGTATAACTATATCTTACTTATACGACGACAGCACACGATTAGTTGTGCGATGTAAAACACTAAGGATGTACAGTACGTGGCAATTTCTTCCAGCAATCTGCGGATAGTTGTGGGTTTCCCTTGGTCTTTCCCCGGTTTCCTCCCACCATAATGCTGGCCACCGTCATATAAGTGAAATATTCTTGAGTACGGAGTAAAACACCAGTGAAATGAATGAATGAATAAATAAATAAATAAAACGCTAAGGATACACACATACTCAAGGTAAGCAGTGGAGGGGAGGGAGGGGGTAGAGGGGTATAGTGCAAATTGAGGTTATTCCATACGCTTACAGAAACTTACAGAAAGAGTGATATAACCAGTAAATCAATCTAGTAAAATATGTGGTTAAAACCAAATCTCTTATGTGGCAAAAGAACTCACCTTGACTAATGGCAATTTGGGCAAGTATACATATACACACCAAAGCGAGTAACTCGTCCCAGGTTACATGGGCCGTCATCTTCACACGCTTACACCGTTCTGCGTGTAGATGACATTGCGTACAGTCAAAATGTACGTTGATGTATACAAACATGTACTATTCTACCAACAAAATCAGGTCGCGAGTTTGTCCTCCTGGTCTAAATTTCAATGTGTTGTGTATGCGTACTGCCAAGCGTATAAAGGCCTATTTAGAACTTCAACCAAATGTTCGCGCTAAAAAGGGTTAATCGTTAAACAATAAAGAACACCTTTGAATATTTGCAATATTACAATATTCGCATTTTCAAATATACTTTGTAGCTTTTGGCTGAGGTTTTATAAAATATTTACTCTTTTTTTGTCGTTAGTTTTACATAGTAAGTGTGCAATACGATAGGTTACCATAGTAACGTGCCTATTCGTGAAATTATTTCCGTGTATGTGTCTCCTGCCGTAATTCATGCGGGTTACAAAACCAAGTGACGTCACTTCACGCATTGCTATTGTGGAAATCTGCATAACGACCTGATAGATCACATAAGATCCCATGTTCATCTTGGTAAATACACAAAATTTTATTTGATCATGGATTTGGGGGATTTTTCTTTTTAAAAAAATTGTCTGTTTAGCCCCTTTAACTGTGACTGTCGATGGGCGGATCGTTGACATATATGAATGCCAGACAAGATTGAGCTAGGTCTAAAATATGAACCTATAGCCACCAAAACCATATAAAGAAAATGCTATTTAGATGAGATATAAAGTCATTATGTTTTTTTACTTGATCGATGTTTTACGCTGTACTCAAGAACATTTTGCTTATACAACGGTAGCCAGCTTTATGCCTCTGTTCTGTTCAAACAATGCATAAATATACTTTCATATCCTTTTTTTAGGGGAGGGGTGAAAAGAGTTATAGGCGTTCAAATATTTGATTTCCAAGGTGGGCTTTATGGACCATACTATAAGAGTTCAGGAACAGGAAGCATTGCCAACTCTAATCACGACACTGTATGTTGGAACTCTTTTTACCCGTAAGTAAAAGACCACTGGGATAATGTTCTCAAAAATCCCTTCCTTCTGGTGAACATCAGGGAAAAGGTAATGTGGCGTCAGACTTCCCAACTACAGTCAGTATGGTTCATAAAGCCCACCATAGTATTATTTGAATGCCTATCAACACTCTTGAAAAAATCTGAAAAATTAAATAAAAGCATTTTTTAAGCAATGTTTTTAGGTTTCTATGTGATGAACCTTACGTCACACTTTAGCTTTCTTTTACTTTAAGCAACTGTTATTGATCACATTTACTGCAACATGGTCGTCTGAAAAAGGTTTAACAAAAAGTTATTTAGAGTGGATAAAAGATGGATAAGATTTCGAAGCTGAACGTTTGTAAACTTGGGAAGTTGCTGATGAAAGAGATGTCATGTGTGCCTCTGAAAGACGATGAGATAAGTGACCGGAAAATTAATGTCAGTAAAGGTTATCATTCAGTATCGGCAGCACATTGGCGGCAATGACTCACCCTGCCACAAGAAGATATAATATATGTACGCACACATAATGACTCCTCGTCATCATATGATTAAAATCAATGTTCAGGACGACCTTAAACCCAAAGCATACATACATGTACATACTATCGTATTAAATGAATCACCGTTCGTTGGGCCTTTTTTGAACTCAAGAGCCAGTGGGCGGCTCTCGAGAAGCCGTTTCCTCATCTGAACGTTTGTCAAATAATAGCTATCGTGTACAAATAGAAAGCACTTGAGGGTTGTGCAATAAGGACAATAATGAAATAAAAAAATAAGTTGGAAACTCAACCCAGATATTTGGAAACCTTTGTCCAGATTTCTTAAAAGAAGAGAGCGTTTAGTATTGAAGAAGTAGTCACTACTGAGTTCGCAAAATGTGAAGTAGAATTTACTGTATTGTGAACTCATAACTAAATTGAAATAAAGTATACAGTTATAACCCATGGATAAGGCAACTGTCAAGTATTAATAACCAAATCAAAGCCATGTACAGTAAAAACTGTTTAATAAATGTCATTTTTAGTATATGTACTAAATACCAACCAGTGAAGTATACATTACTATTGATTTGGCAATATGTGAAGTGAGAATTATTTAATGAGCAATCTTTTCACTTTTGAAAATAGTGAATAGTACATTATACTGTAAAATATAAAGTACTGAACTGGGAATGTTAGGTATCAGTTGAAAATAATAAATGTATGGTGAATATTTGGGACCACCTCGCGGTATATCTCGTCTTTGTATAATAGAGCCCTAAATAAGGATCTGACTAACGTCCAGTAAATATATCTGGGCGTGGATTTGCACGTTCCTTCCGACAAATATTTTAAACCAGTATTTTGATCCTAGTTATATTTATAACATATTCCTAAACATTGTCATAACTCCGATTTAACGCATGTGTTTAGATATAATCAAATAAATTTATTACACATGCACCACATCATAATATGCAATATTTTTATGTTAAATCATATATACAAAGAGGTTGTCCCAAATACCCCCCATACAAAAGTTGTCAGAACATATCCTTTCATTCTGAGAGAAAAAACGAAAAAGTATATAATCCACATAAACGAATGACTTTTTACCCTTTTCATGTGGAATTTGCACGATTTTAAAGTTTTCTGTTTTATAAAGAAATCTTTTCAATAATCAGGTAATCAGGGCCATTTCAAGGTAAAACTGTGTTTACAGTGGGGGGAAACATATTCTTAACGCCAGATATAATGGGGAAAAAACATATTCTAAACACCAGCTATTGTGGGGACACAACATATTCTAAACACCAGATATGGTGGAGAAAAACATACTCTAAACACCAGCTGTAGTGGGCAAAAACATATTCTAAACACCAGCTATGTTCATAAACACCGTAGATAAATTACATATTTCAGTGCCCTTAACTCAATAAGAAAAAAGTCAAAATAATTTTTTTTTTCATTTAATTAATCTAAACAATACCTAATGAGCTTTATACTTCATTTTTTGAGCTTTCTTTCTTCAAGAAAGAGGTAACCTAGTGAGCAACAAGCTGTCAAATCTCGGATCTTACAGTATAACATTTAGACAATGTTTCATGTAACTGTTGCTCAATTATAATTAAGGGGATATTGCACACGTGACCTACACCACATAAAAACTACAAAAAGAGCTACAATCACCTTTATTCTTAGGTCACAAAAATGGCTTTAAACTACAGTTTTCACCAGTACTCGGTGGTTAGTGCGGAAATTAAACAACCGGCTATGGTGGCGTCAACGATGATAGCTGTGAAAACAACTTTCTTGGTGGTGGGAATAGGGCGGGGAAGGGGGTAGGTGACAGTCCGAAATGTTTAAATTAGGGGCGATAATCTGGTTTTTCGTTCCCAGTAGGTTCATCGATGACGTTATTTCGCAATATGTCCGACGGCTGACGGAAAATATGCATAAAATAGATGGGTTATTTAGAAATATAAAATATGTCTAAAAACCTATTTTTTTTTAGGCATAATCATTCTTTATTTTCTTTAAAACCGTGCTCATACTTTTATAGTACCTTTCCGCGTATCCTTTAAAAGTATCAAATTTGGTCCATAAATAGTACTTGTAATTACGTTATTATAATAGCTCAGGTACTGGACACACACATAAAAGTTCGTGGCGTACAAACGTAAAAAGTCCCATCTTACTTCGTCTGCCGGGAACTGGTTTTAAATCTTCATTGGTGAACAGTTTAGCAGGAAATATAAACACTGAATAACATCCTAACGTCCATATAGGGAACGTTTCGAATAGAGTTAAAGACAAGTTCAGGTTTCAAGGAGCTGACAGAATATCGTTTCTTCCGCTACACTCTCGGTAGTTTCAGTTCGTCGTATTCACCTCTGGAAGCTGCATAAGATGCCACATTGTTACCTCCCCTTGCATCGATGGCGCTGTATGTTGTTGCGTATTCCCCTGATTCTTTCGAGCCACCTGTTTGTCCACTCCGGTCATGTCTGGCTGAAGACTTCCTTCACTTGTGTTAGTTGGTGTCAGATAGTATAAAGTATTGTAGTTGTTCGGCAGAGTTTCTGCTTCACTCAAATTATACGTTTTTCGTTGCTGTGCTTTGTTGAAGGGTATGGTGGGATTCGAGTAGAGGCCCTTGAGATTTCTCGCTTCAGTTTCATCTTTCTCGTTGGTCACTTCGGCGATGCTGTGTGGAATTGCAAAGTCATCATTCACTTCCTCGTATGCCTTAGGTCGAGAAGGTGAGTTGTTAACGGAAACAACCGTTTGGACCAGTAAGGTTGTCCGTGCCACTAGGGCCAGGTGTTCTTGGCGGGTCCACGATGCTGCCTATATACATGGCGGTTAGCTGTTTCGTTTGTTTACTTCCCCTTCTTGATCTTAGGATGCATGTATGTTTTAATTACTCACGCGTCGTAGCTTTTTATCGCGCATTGGTGAATGATTTTTTTCTTGTTCTTTAAAATATATCATCAGCCAACCCAAAATATTTATGTCTTCAACCAGACAATTTTGTATGCCAAGGTGTGCCGCACAAATTCAGGTTAGCACGGCACGAACATGTGCGCATGAGACTGCTTCGGTGGCCTGATGGTTAGAGCGTCGGTCTCGAACTTCGGAACCCGAAATCAAACACGGATCGGGCAATACCAAAGACTTTGAAAATGCTACTTGCTGCTGTGTTGCTTGGCGCTCAGCACTGAGAGGTTAGAAACAGGACTGGTGGGCCCGGTGTCAGTATAATGTCACTGAGTTAGGTGTCATGCCTGATGCCTTTGTCATGATACTTCAGTGGCAGCAGCAGCAGCCTGGACGATTGGCCCTGATGCAAGAAAACACAATATATGTATACACAGCTAATGACTCTTCGTCACCACAACTGCTGTCACCAGGGCTACAACTTTCTGCAAAAGAAAAAAAATCAAGAATCGGCTTTTAAGGCACAAACAGTGATGCACTTATCCAAGCTTAACTAATTATCATTCTTCTGCACAAATAAATCATTGTGTACCCAAGTCTAGTATTTAGTAATAGTTATTGTATTGATGTCCTGCTTTTCAGTCAAATCATAAACAATATTGATAACTGTGATTGCCATCCTCCTTAGTTTCTTATTGTTTTGAATTATCTGTAAGTTCATTGTCAGTGTCTTCGGAAGCCGGGATGTGGTGTCTACCTGTGGGTGTGGTGGTGGGGGTGGGGGGGAGGGAGGGGGAGCTGTATATTTTCTGCTCACACACTTTTCGATCCAACCATATAAAAACAATACATCACGATAAATGTTGATTGCTTTCTTCACTGTTTTGAATCCTATGTTAAAACATTTCTTTTATTTTGTTTAAACAGATTAGCGGACTGTAATTTTATTGGTCACACATACATGGTATCTGAAATTATGTAATTTACAAAATTGGTCAATGTAACTCAACATTCAAACAGAGTGAAAACTCACGTCCATTAATCCTCCGGTAGGCCTGTTATCCCCCAGCACCCAGTAAAACTTGCCCTATTTTGTGGCATATTTTCAGCAAAGCGATAATACGTTGAAACGATGCTAACATTTGATGGAGCCATGCCTGCATGTTTTCTATCACAAAGAACGTAAGGACATATATCGAGATTACACGGGTTATTATCATAATGCTGGATAGGAATTGCCTTTTGTGATTTTGTGGATGCTTGTAGCTCTCCGATCAGATGATCTCCATCTTAGCACACAAATTTTCAATATTTTCAAGTTTTAAGGCTGCGTACATCTGTTTGTAATTACTTCAATTGGTCGAAACGGCATCCAGGACGTGTCTCTGGACATCTAGAATCTCGGAGCTTCCGGGCCCTGGGCAGCCATTGGAACCTGGCCTATAATTGACAGGGATAGTCGTTCCGATTGCCTTGTACGACCCTACCACCGCTACACATCGCTATCTACAGGTCTGATTATACTCTTGTCAATGTGAAATAAACATTGTTCAGTTTATCCACTTACGCTGTGAGGTTAAATATTTTACAACTCACATTGCGCGTATCAGCATTAAAACGGGAAGTCAGTATATACATGTAAAATATGGAAGCGAGCCGAAAATACATTTGCGCCAAAATTTTTAGTATAGGTTTCTTCATCACAACCCTTAGGATGGATATTTTTTCCTTAAAACACGTTCAAACGCCCATACGGCTATATAGTGTATGATCACACAGGGAATGATGGCGTGGCAAATATGACCGACTTTACATTCCCTATTGTTTCATAATTAGTAATAGTGGAGTTCCAACTCTTTTATCTCAAAAGGTGAAGAAGACCCACTGTACCATGTGATCTGTTAAAATGTTAGGCAAATATATTTAATGGCATTTACCATAACGTAGTCGTCTACAGAATGAGTTTCGAGAAAGGCTATTAAGAGTAAACAGACAGGCCATCTAAAAAATAAAATACACTACTCGAGTAAAGAGTACTCTACCTACAAAAGCCTAAAGTAATAAACGCCCATACTTGTAGCTCGTAACCAGACAAAGTGGTTTGATGTTCATGTATAACACTTCTCCCTCTCTATAAGCACGCTAATTTGACCATTTTCTTGTCTATGTATTTTTTCTATATATATATATATATATATATATATATATATATATATATATATATATATATATATATATATATATATATATATATATATATATATATAGATTAAGCACGCTAATTTGACCATTTTCTTGTCTATGTATTTTTTCTATCATTTTGTTCATATATATATATATATATATATATATATATATATGTATATATATATATATATATATATATATATATATATATATATATATATATATATATATATAGAATATAGAATATAGAATAACTGAAAAGGGAGATGATAGAAAAAATACATAGACAAGAAAATGGTCAAATTAGTCATTTTTTAAATAAACGCCCAGACTTGTAGCTCGTAACCAGACAAAGTGGTTTGATGTTCATGTATAACACTTCTCCCTCTCTATAAGCACGCTAATTTGACCATTTTCTTGTCTATGTATTTTTTCTATATATATATATATATATATATATATATATATATATATATATATATATATATATATAGATTAAGCACGCTAATTTGACCATTTTCTTGTCTATGTATTTTTTCTATCATTTTGTTCATATATATATATATATATATATATATATATATATATATATATATATATAGAATATAGAATAACTGAAAAGGGAGATGATAGAAAAAATACATAGACAAGAAAATGGTCAAATTAGTCATTTTTTAAATATATGTTCATTTTAACATAGGCCTAAATAGCTGAACTTACCAAGGCAGAACCACAGGGAAGGAGAAGTGCCCTTCAGATATGTTAATACATCATTGCTGGATGAACATTCACACTTGTCCTGCTTACATTCTGCTTTGTAACCACATAGCTGATCCCCACATTCTGTAACGCCTATACCTACATGGAAACAAAGCGGTGAAACGACTTATAGCACGTGCAGTTTATAGGCCGAATTGAATTAGACTGTCTGCATCCTTTATTCTAAGTTCTATGATGTTGGTTAGGCTGCTGTAGCTTATTCCTTTTAGCCATTCGCCTATATTCATCTGTCTGTAAAATCAGTCATACTCGTAACATAAATTGCCTTTCGTTAGTTACACGTAACAACACAATCTCTACACATCGAAGCTAAAGAACTTTTTTTTTTCTGATTTATAACGTTGAACTCCATTAGCCTTGTTAAGACATGAAGAAGGCGTTTCTTCAGGTGACGTCATTATTAGCCAATTCTTCAAAAGCAAGTGGCATGCTGGATATTGGACGGAGTTCAATATGTTTTGACGAAAGGTGACAGCACTTACCTAATCTGCTATCCACTTAAATTTAAACCCTGTTTCTGAGACTGTCATATCTGACCTTATCTGCCGGATTTTAGTGTAATATAGTTTTTTTTTCAGTATGTGATCCCCACAGCAGTATGATTTTAGAGTTGCATGTTAAGAAATTCTGTTGAAGATATAAAAGTAGTCTATTCGCTGAGGCAGTAGCGTAGCTGTGTTGCTGCGTGATGTTTGTCCTAGCCGGATGTTGGTGAAGCTTTTGTAAAAAAATGACTGTCCGCGCCCATTTCCCCTGCATGTCACCTATTTCTGAATAATTATGACGTCACCCGAAGCAATGAGTTCTTGGTGTTGAAACCAGGCTAATGGAGTTTAACATGATGCACTAGAAAGTACTCTAACTGCATTTCTTTTGCAATAATATAGACGAACAACATATTAATCTCTAGAGCTTGTGTTGTTACGTGTCACCAAAGGAAGGCAATCTTGGCAGCGAGTATCTTGGCAGTAAGTATGATTTTACAGACATATCGATATAGGCGAGTGGGTAAAAGAAACAGATAATAGTGCAGTCTAACAATGATTCAGAAGCCTCTGACCAATGAGGTGGCTGTAAACTCAAGTCCAGCCCATGCTGGCTTCTTCTCAAATCGTACAAGGTCTTTCAGCAACCTGCGGATGGTCGTGGTTTTCCAAAGGCTCAGCCCGCTTTCTTCCCACTATAATGATGGCCACAGTCGTAGGAGTGAAGTATGGGGTAAAACAGCAATCAAATATATTAATAAATTTATAATGTTGTGATTTATTGATTGACATGTCTGGAAATGAATATTACAAAGATTTATAGTTATTCAATAATCCACGTGTAAGCCATGTAAATTAGTTCCTGGAAACCAGACAGACCCAGAGTGAAACCACAGCACCTCGTCAAGTACCACAAAAACCTCCTGAGTTGCAATCGCTGTATTGATTTAAGTACTTATTGATATCAAATATGTTCTCTTTGGCGTATTAGCTTTTTGGTGAAATTCATAATTTTATAAAATTTAGCTGATAACAAATATAACTACTAGTATCTAATCTAACTAACCACTGATGAATAAACAAACTGTTTCTCTTGATATGATAAAATGTTCCACATGAATAAAGGAACATGTAAGCATATTTAACTTACCCACACAGTAAAACAGACTAAAAGGATTGCCATTCCGTTGCCTTAATGTCTCGTTGTCGGACTGGCATACACACCGTTCGGTGGTTCTGTCACATTTTGATCCATATCCACATTTTGCAATGCTGGTACATACCACAGGTTCCAAACCTTTGAGCAGAAACCAACAAAATGCACTTTAATTTGTTGTAGTTTGTGTACTGTATAAAAAGGAAAGTAAAAATACAACAGGCTTGTATAATAATGTACATTAATCTTACATTAATACTCGTACACTGAGACTTATTCTCATAATAAGAACAAGGCATTCAGAGAACACTGGTAGCTGGCCGGATTGAGCAGTTCGAAAAACTGCATGATGTTCAAGTCAGGTGATACGTTCAAATACTGACCACTAAACCACTATAAAGTAGAATGACATTGAACTGTCAGATATCATAATCAGACATTCACAGATATTCACAGGTATAATGCGTGTGAAATATAGAATTCTGAGTACGATAAGGAAGTGTGTCTTCAGCTTGCTCATTTAGCTGTTTGCATGAAAAACATTATTACGCTATGTACCTGAAAGGAAAACAAGAACAACAATCAGAATGTCATTGTTAAGCATGTAGATGTTTAGATGATGTAAAAGATATCCACAAAGTTTCAGGGAAATTGGTGCAATACTTTAGCAGGAGTTGCAGGGACAAAATCAGTGTACATGAAATTCATCTTTGTACTCAGGATCGCAACGGGAGTAAAATATTCCCTCCATTGTAGCCGCATGGACAATACATGAAGAGCACCATTACGCAATGTCCTAAATGGGGGTAATTATGGAAATGATTACAGGATTTCCATTAAACCTCAGCAAGTACAAGTTCAGATGATAGGCAAGATGTATGGTAAATTTATTGAAAAATCAACGCAGTTGATTGGGAAGAGATTCATGGTAAAAACTGTGCCCACGGACAGACACACTGAAGGCAACACAAAGTTATTTTTTCACGTATACATATCCAATTATCATACCGAAGGGGTCTTTCCGGGACCCAAAACACCAAAGGAAACTGCAGGACTTTTCATTCGTTCAGGTTGTCCTTCACACTCTCATTTCTCTGTCAGCGAGTGCAATGGATGTTTAATCAACATCTTGCTTCTTTATTTTACGTCTTAGTTACATGATGGCTTTAAATACGGAACCCTGGAAGTGGGCAGTCATTGGTTTGATGTATAGTCAAGCTGTCTCGATGAAGAATATTTCTCTTCCCATCCGAAAAACAAAATAAAGTAATTCATCCAACTCACTCTGAAACATGATTGTTCGTGGACGTTTTGACGTTGATGTTAAATCTGTGAAGCAAAGCACATTTTGTTTTAGAAAAAGAACATTCCTTACAAGAAAGATTATCCATTGTATGCATTCAGTAGCTCCTACAGTCTGTTTCTGTTTCTCCCCCGCACTACTTTCTGGTTGAAGACTTGTGTTTGTGTAGAACTGTGCTTTTTGTAGAATTTTCCATGAACCTAATCTTTTCGCAATATCAGAGCTATCATCAAAACAATGAATGATGCCTGGTTGCTCTATTTGCATAGTAGTGTCGTCATCACTAATAACATATCCATTAAGAAATCATTAGCTTTAGGGCCTATCCAGTTAATGCATTTATGACTGTATACCAGTATATTTGTGCATTTTAATGTAGTAGCTTAGCAGACTGATATTATCAAATGACACAATCCTTGTGTGACATCACTTTTCACAATATGGTCAGAAAGGTCCACTTGAGTATCCGGTTTTTTAAGGGCAATTTACTCGGTTTTAAAAATTTGAAAAAAAGTATTCTATCTAACACATACTTCCTTATAAGGTGTTTTTTCTTTTGTCTAACTTCAAAGTAAACATTTACCCTCTGCAAAGAGTATTGCGGAATAATTTAGTCCTTCAACTCACTGTTTGGCCGACATTTCAGTTGCCAGTGTTCTTGATGCAATGTCAAAAAATCTGATCAAAAGTTTGCTCTAATATTGTAGTTTTCAGCCTTGTTGTTTACAGGTAACGAAATGACACGAACGTTTACTTACCTGAGCTAATCTACCCCAGGGAAATGTTGGGTGTAAATAAAGGAAGTACAAAGCTGGGCATATTAACTATTGATAAACTGTTATCAACCCAGCTGAAAACCTTGCAAATCTTACGTGTAAATGTAGAGGTCAACTGAATATTCAGCTAACAGAGTATATGGAATACAGATAAAATGTGGACTTCTAAATTTTCTTTGCTCCACGAACAATGCAAACCACCCTTTCAAATTCGTCTTATTATATTAACCACGGAGAGTCCACGATATATTAACGCTTATCTTGCTATATGTGATTTACGCAATGCTATATGAGGTGATTTTTCATTTTATCAAAATGTGTGACGAAGCTACCTTTGCAGAAAGGCTGTCATATCTTAATTTACGTCTACTGAGCCTATAAACATGTTAGTACCACCTAGGTTTGGCCACCTCAGGTGGTACCAATATCATGTCTGGCCCATGAGCTATTGATAGACGTTATCCAAGATGCTTTTAACATTCGCAGTTAACTAGGGTATAGCCAAAAATTAAAATTTGACAACTTCCAAAGGTGACGGGTTTTTACTGGGTTGTCAGTAAATGAGCAAATCGGTGTTCCAGCAATCTGCGGGTGGTCATAGAAGACTAATTTTTTATATTTTGGTCATAATTACAATAATTGCGGAACTATAAACTGATTTACAAATGTACATATATATATTGCGTTAGAAAATAGTCTTTCCAGTCTCCAGGATTAAACTGCAGTCTTCTTGACTGATAATAGTACACATGTAGAAGCAGGCATTAACCTCTACACACATTAGTCAATATAATTGTACATTTCAGGGTGTGGAGTCAGTGAGTGAGTGCTTGAGGTTTAACGTTGAACTAAACAATTTTTCAGTCACATGGAGACGAAGGAGTCCTTTGAGTGCAGGAGTGCTTTTTTGTTGCAGGACAGATTTCCTCCACTATTTTATCCACTGCTGCTTCGCTGAGACGACATAGAGAAGGCAAGTAAGGCGTCCATCTCCAGCCATTATATTGATACGTGTAAACCAGTACTTGCAATATCCCCTTCATGCTGAACGCCAAGCGAGAGTTACAACTCCCTCTTTTAATGTGTCAGGTGTGAACCGACCCAGGATTGACCCGGGATCTACCGTCTCCTGAAGCGGACGCTCTATTGAGGGCTTGGATATATCCTACATGTACATGTATATATATTCGCCATTTATAATAAATCACTGTACTCAAGATTTTTTTATTTGACTGCTGTATAATAATATCTCACTTGCACGACGGCGGCACACGATCAGCTGTACGACGTAAAACACTTAGGACCAACGGTACGTGGGAATGTCTGACAACAATCTGCGGATTCTCCTGGGTTTCCCCCGGTTTTTGTCCGGTTTCCACCCACCATAATGCTGACCACCATCATATAAATAAAATAATCCTGAGTACGACGTAAAACACCAGTGGAGCAAATAAATAAATACAACACTAAGGATACATACACACTCAAGATTTGTTGGGGATGGGAGTGCGGGGAGGGGTGGGGGGGAGTTAGTGGAAATTGAAATGTTTCCATACGCTTACAGAAACTTACACAAAGAGTGATATAACCAGTAAACCAAGTTAGTAAAATATGTAATTAACAAAATCTATTCTGTGGCAAAAGAACTCACCTTGACCTATCGCAGTTTTAACCATTATACACACCAAAGCGAGTAACCCGAGTAACCTTACATGGACTGCCATGTTCACCCGCTTACACAGTTCTGTGTGTAGACGACATTGCTTACCGTCAAAATGTACATGTACGTATACATACATATATTATTCTCCCAACAAAGTTTATCTTCCCAGCCTTAATTTAAATGTGTTGTGTAAGTGTGCGTCGAACCGTATGAAGGCCTATTTAGAACTTCAACAAAACGTCCCGGCCGAAAGAGATTAAATTGTTATACAATAAAGAATACCTTTGAATATTTTGCACAGGCATGTGTTGTTGAGAATACCACGTTGACAAATATACTTTACATCTTTTTGCTAATGTTTTATGAAATATTTTTCCTTCTTTGTAGTTACTTTTACATAGTACGTGTGCAATACGTTAGGTTCCCATAGTAACGTGCCCATTCGCGCATTTATTTCTGCGTATGTGGCTCCTGCAGTAATTCATGCAGGTTGTAAATCCCAGTGACGTCACTTCACGTACCGCTGTTGTGGAATTTTGGGTAACGACCTGATATATTACCAAAGACCACATGATCCGGTGTTGTTTCAAGGATTTAAAAAAATGAAATTTTTGTGTTGAGTGAGAAAAACATTTTGTTATTTATATAAAGGTGAAATGTCAGGTTTTCCTGTACTGATAAAAGTAATATCTTACTCGCTAGAGTTAGATATCCCTGTTGTTATTACACACTCCGACGCCATGATGTCACAAAGAAATTCCGTGGCCGTTCGTGGGAAGGTCTGGCACCAACCTGCGCTTCAACGTGGGTTTCCCCAGGGCTCTGTCCGGTTTCCTCCCACCATAATGCTGGCCACCGTGTTAGAAGTGAAACATTCTTCAGTACAACATAAGACACCAATCAAACGGTATCAGTATATGGTGTAAACCTGAAGTGTTTGTGTACATATGTTGTTAACTGTTTTTATGATCTTGTATGTCAGTGTATGATCTTCAGTCTCCTCTCAAAATCACAGACCTGTACATGTACACGTCAGAAACTGGACCCAAGATGATACTTTAACAGAGCAGGCTTACTGACGATCCGTGTAGGATTGAAACCAGACATTTGTCAATTGTTTTGATTTTGTCTGCCTTAATTCTCCCATGGACGTTACCTTTCGGGAACTTACGCCTACATACAAGTCTTCGGGCGTATGCAGTGCGCTCTTGAAATTTTAGAAGCGTATCCTCTAATTTTGTGAGCGTATTTAGTGAATGAGAGCTTAGGGGGTTTAACATCGTGCTTAACAATGTTGTAGTCATATAACGACAAAAGAATCCTTCGAGAGTATTTAATGTGCCTCCTTGTTGCAGTACGGATTTCCACCGCTCTTTTCCCTGGTGCTGCTTCACTGAGACAACTTACTGAAGGCAAGAAGGCCTAAGCCACTCCACCCGACCTATTATACTGATACGGGTCAACCAGTCGTTGCACTATCCACTTCATGTTGAACGCGAGTGAGGAAGCTACTTCGTCCTTTAAGGTCTTAGGTGTGACCCGACCCAGGAATGATCCGGGATCTACCATTCCAGAAACGGACGCTCTACAAACTCCGCCATAGGGACCGGTCTAT
This sequence comes from Liolophura sinensis, assembly GCF_032854445.1. Lineage (NCBI taxonomy): Eukaryota > Metazoa > Mollusca > Polyplacophora > Chitonida > Chitonidae > Liolophura > Liolophura sinensis. The sequence continues at coordinate 11,898,477 of NC_088307.1, forward strand.
AAGCATATTTACACCTGTACGCCCCTTATCTGTAGCACTCCTAGAAAATATGCAAATTAATTACTGTTATTGGAGTCTAGATTTCAAAATGGAAATGTAAATGTTATATTACGTCGAAGCCTTGTCTGAGATTTTGTGTTGTAACTGGTGACTTGATATATTTGCCTCATTTATTTATTGATTTGATTAGTGTTTTCGCCGTACTCAAGAATATTTCATCTATACAACTGTCTATGTTAGTACACGCCCTGGCTTATGCGACTTAAGGTGAGATATATATACACCATATATGCATTGATTTCTGGGATATAAGTATAGCTAACAATATCAAAATTACTATTAGACTTCTCCATTGTCATGCAAACGACGATAGAGGGCGACCTAGTTGTTTTTATCAATGTACAAATCCAGATAACATATATCGACTGAGATATTAACCCGAGATATTAATGCGCTCGGATAAAAACAATTCAACAGAACAAATGAAGAAGAGGAGAACCTGGCAAGCCACGGTGAAGTGTGCTCTACAGAAAACTGCCTTAGACAATAGCCTCATCGGATCTTTACAACTGTCTGTTGTAGATTTTAGTAAACTGAGAATGTTCCTAGCATAAACACATTTTCACTTTTGAAAGTTTCTATGAAAGTATAAGAGTGAATCTGGAACTGAACACAAAATACAACCTGAACAAAAACAGATTCACTGTTCTTTACACCTTGGGCAGTTTAAGTTCGTCACACTCGCCCCCTTTCTCGTCCAAATTTCTTCTCGGGAGCGGCACATGGTGGCGGATGGTAACTTCTCAGTGAAGCGTCAGTGTTGTGTATAGCTGTGGAATCCATGTTTTGCTGGAATGCCTGGGGATTTTCGTCTCCGGTCATCTCGGACTGAAGACTATTTTCACTCTCAGTGGCGGGTTTCAGATCACACAGAATATGGTATTCGTTTTGCTGTGTTGAGTTATTCTCTTTTGACTGAAATACTTCAGAATGTTTGCTTCCTGTGATCTCGGGCTGAATACTGCTTTCATTCTGATGGGTGGTTTTCAGGTCACACAGAATATGGTACTCGTTTTGTTCTGTTGAATGCACATTGTGCAGAAAGACTCTGGGGCTTTAGCTTAGTGGCTGAATTGTGTTTTCACTCTCATTAGTGGTTCTAAGATCAAACAGAACTTGGTACTGGTTCATTTCGGGCTGAATTTTGCTTTCATTGGTGTTTTTCACATCATACAGAACTTGGTACTCGTTCTGTTTTGCTGAATCCACATTCTGGTAAAAGGCTTTGGTATTTTCGTACATTTCGGACTGAATACTGTTTTCATTCCTGTTGGTGGTTTTCACATCACACAGAATATTACACTCCTGTGGTGAGGTGCATTGCATGGCGGCGGCACCATCCACACCTTTGTTTCTCGAATTTCTGTCCAAATCCACTTCTTCGTAGGCGCCAGTCTGCACGATAGCTGTTGAGCCAGCAGCATTGTCTTGGCCCGTGGAATCCGACAGGAAAACATTACAGTAAGCAGCGTTCGCTGTTATTTGTCGTTCCACGGACGGCCGCATTAAGGTGTTACCAGTGCCATCGCCACTCTTTCTTTTACGTTTTCTGTTACAGAAAAATGAAGTTCATGTTGAACTTTCTAAACAGGTACACGGATATTACGAATGACCCGCAGTCCGTTTCAGAAAAGCTAAATGAATGCAATATATTCAAAACGGAATTCATCTTCCCACGCAATGAATTGTACATCGTAAAGGTAGGAATAATTGCTCTCCCAAATTCCTACAAAGTAAATAATTCTTCTGCTTAGTTTTAAAATATTTCGTCTAGTTTGTTTCCTAACATACGCCTTTCCGTTAGTCGACCTCACGCAAAGTGACCCCAAAATGCCTGGTATGCTTTTGGAGGGAAACAAACTGCTCTATAAGTGGGCCTGATGATATGACAGTCTGCCTTTTGAGTGAAAAGTGTGGGTCAGCTGACTGAAAAGTCTTAGTTATTCAGTTGAGCTAATTCAACTATATGAGCAGATGAAAGACTCTTTTGAGTTTTCCGACTAATCAAGTGAGTCAGCAATAGAACCAGATAAGCTTAATGACTCAGCTGATTGACCCATGTGACAATTTTTACTCAGTTAAATTAGCTTAATTTTATAACTTAGATTTTTAAGTCAGTTGACCCTAACCTTTCTTTTAGCTTTGATCGGTTGTTCTCTCTGTTAATCTGTGGTATAATCGGTCAATGTGTGGCACTGCCGATCTGTCTGTCTGGTGGTCTGTCTGGTTAATGGTTTGTTCTTTGAACGATCGATGCGTCAGCTTTTTTGGTGGGTTTGTTAGTCGGTCTGTCGGTCATTCCGTGGAACGGTTGGTCAGTATGTCGTAAGGACGTGTCTATTGGTTTGATCTGTTGGTTGGTTGGTCAATATGTTGGTTGGTTGGTCAACATCTTGGTAGGTTGGACAATATATTGATCGGAAGGTCAATACTTATTTATTATTACATTGGATTTTTACGCTCTACTTAATAATATTTCACTTATACGAAGGTTGTCAGCATTATGGTTAGAGGAAACCGGGAACGGCCAGTGGGAAACCCACAACCATCCCCAGAATGCTGCAAGACCTTCTCATGTACTGCCGGAGAGGAAGCCAGCATGCGCTTTGTCAATATGTTGGTCGGTTGGAAAATATCCTGGTCGGTGGAAAATATGCTGGTCGGTTGGTCAATATGTTTGTCGGTTTGACAGTACGTTGGACAATTAATTAACATGTTGGTCGATTGAACAGCACGTTGGTCGGTTGGTCACTATGCTGGTCGGTTGGTCAACATGTTAGTGGGTTAGTCAATATGTTGGTCGGTTGGTCAATATGCTGATCGGTTGATCAACATGATGGTCGCTTGGTCAACATGTTGGTGGCTTGGTCGGTTGATTAACATATGTTGGACAATATGTTGGTCGGGTGGACAATATGTTGGTATGTTGGTCAATATACTGGTCGGTTGGACAGCATATTGGTGGGGTGGGCAACATGTTAGTTGGTTAAACAATATCTTGGTCGGCTGGACAGTATGTTCGTTGGTTGGACAATATGTTGGTGGATTGGAAAATATGTTGGTCGGTTGGACAGTGTGTTGGTCGGTTGGACAATATATAGGTCGGTTTGACAATACGTTGGTCTGTCAGTAAAATATTTAACATCCTATTTTTTAACATGGCTTATTCAATTAATAGCTGGCCAGAGTGCAGGAAGACACACCAATTTCGCCGGATGTCACAGCCGTTGGGAATATTCAATACTTCTTGAAACAAATCCCCTCCTAAACCAACAACCAAGCCTGCAGTGAGTGCCGTGGACTTTGTGCCTGAAGAGGATTATAAAAAATGAACGGCAGAAAGAAATCATCACAAAATAAGCAATGTATATGACTTTCAAGTATGACACTGAGCGGAATCGCCTTATCAAAGTGTCACTTATCAAGATGCCATGGAGGCTCCTACGTGTAAACAAAAGAGACTGCTGCTTTGATCTTCTTATTTCAAATTAAAGCAATGCCCAATTTCCACAAGATATAAAAATCTTAAGTTAGGAGTCTATGTGATACGGACTTACATCAGTTTCACATTTTAACGGGTATAAACTTCTCGGCCTATTCAAGCTATGGTAACACCAAAGAATCCTTATTAACCACTTATTTTCTCGCTTGGTCTCGTGTGTCGTGATGTTACGTGACTTTTGCGAATGCCAATCTGTCAAGTGTAGCACTTTTTGCTTTAGGAAGAGAACATTCCTTATAAGTAAAGTTTTTCATTGTACGTTTTCATTAACTTCTACAGTCTGTTTCTGTTTCTTCCCCGCACAACTTCTGATGGAATAAATGAATGGCTATGAATTAACACCGCTATTTATGGTTAAGAACCCCTGATTGTGTACAGTCTAGAGCTTGTAATGCACGACTGCACCACTGAGATCCATCTTGTGGAGGGCAAAGATTCTTTGGTCAAGTTTTTCGATTGTTGTTCAAAGTCTGGTCTCTGCACCAAGGTAAGCAAAGTGGATTTATCAAGTGACAAAATCCTTATGTGACATCACTTTCTACAATATGATCAGAAAAGGACCCTCAAATATTCGGTGTTTTAAAGGCAATTTACTTGGGTTAACTGTTTTTAGTATATGTACTGAATAGCAAGCAGCGAAATATATAATACCATTGATTTGGCATTATGTGAAGTGAGAATTATTTAATAAACAATCTTTAGTACATTCACTTTTGAAAACTAGTGAATAGTAGTTTATACTGTAAAATATAAACGACTGAATTGAGAATCTGTTAAGTATCTGTGGCCGATTCGACAAACACAATTCTGACTTTAGTCAAAATTTGAAACCTTGCCACAGTGCTTAGTATTTGGTAATGGAACTTGAATTTTTGACACATTTCCGTTTAGTGGGTTTTCATTTCACCTCTCACTCGAACAATATTTGTGGTATTAAACGTTCACTGAGAAATATCCTCTACTGATTATTTGTATAACAGTGAAATACCAGGACTTTTTTTGCTGTCTGTGGCGGCTTACACCAGAAACGATTGCTAGTTCAAATTCACGAAATCACGATATTGTCAACGACAAATAAATAGAATATTTCACAGTGAAAGATGAATACCATAAATATTTTTCATGAAAGGTCATCATTTCCCCATCTCAATATAAAAAATTCTGCTATTTATCCTTCACCGTATAATATCCCCTTTCAATAACAATAATAAATGCTCTCAATAGTCAAATTCGATCATGAATAGTAATTTTTCCAACAAGCTACGCATGGTCGTGGGTTTTCCTCAGGCTTTGTCCAGTTTCCTCCCAAAATAATGCTGATCGTCATATTCTTGAGTATGGCGCGGAAAAAATACACCAGTCAGGTAAATAAACAAGAAATAAATGAATAGTAATAAATATTTCTCTCAGGTTTTAAGCCCTAGAACTCTACCTGTGTCATTGTCTTCTTGTTTTTGTGCGCCGTTCTCACCTGTAACTCCGTTATTCGGTGTACCGGTAGTATTCCTATCGCTTCGAGCTGAAACAAAGGCGGTCGTTTGTTTACTTCCGCTTCTTGATCTTAGGATGCATGTATGTTTTAAATACTCACACGTCGCAGCTTGTTATCGCGCAGTGGTTTAGGATTTTTTTCTTGTTCTTTAAAATATTACATCAGCCAACCCAAAATATTTGTCTTAAACCAGACAATTTTGTATGCCAAGATGTGTGGCACAAGTTTAGGTTACCACGACACGAACATGTGCGCATGAGACGGCTTCGGTGGCCTGATGGTTAGAGCGTCCGTCTTAAAGTCAGCTGCCCGTGGTCGTGGATTTTCCCTGGACTCTGTCTAGTTTCCTGCCAATATAACACAGACTGGCGTCGTATAAGTGAAATATTCTTGAGCATGGCGCAAAAAAAAAAAACAAAAAAAAAACACCAGTCAAGTAAATAAATAATAAATAAATGAATAGTAATTAATATTTTTTCTGAAATTTAAACCATAGAACTCTACCTGTGCCATTGTCGTCTTGTTTTTGTGCGTCGTTCTCACCCGTGACTCCGTTATTCGGTGTACCGGTAGTAATCTTAAAACTTGGAGCTGAAACAAAGATCGTCGTTTGTTTACTTCCCCTTCTTTATCTTTGGAATGCATGTATGTTTTAAATAGATACAATGGTGACGGATTTTTTCTTGTCCTTTAAAATATTACATCAGCCAACCCAAAACAGTTATGTCTTAAACCAGACAATGTTGCATGCCAAGATGTGTCGCACAAGTTCAGGTTACCACGGCACGAACATGTGCGCACGAGACTGCTTCGGTGGCCTGATGGTTAGAGCGTCGGTCTCGAACTTCGGAAACCCGAAATCAAACACGGATCGGGCAATACCAAAGACTTTGAAAATGCTACTTGCTGCTGTGTTGCTTGGCGCTCAGCACTGAGAGGTTAGAAACAGGACTGGTGAGCCCGGTGTCAGTAAAATGTCACTGAGTTAGGTGTCATGCCTGATGCCTTTGTCATGATACTTCAGTGGCGGCAGCAGCCTGGAGGATTAGCCCTGCTGCAAGAAAACACAATATATGTATACACAGCCAATGACTCTTCGTCGCCATATGACTGAAACATTGTTAAGCAAGACGGAAAACCCCAAGCATGTATATGTATTTATGCGCATGTGCACAGAACTATTTCCTGGCTCTGTCTGATATAACTTGATACATCTCACTCAGGCATTTCTGTTTTTGCCTTATTGAAATTGTTATCTTATATGTGAAATAATATGCTGTAGAACGTTTTTGGCTGTTGAACTAACCAAGGCATTGTCCTGTAGATGACCGTGTAGAGTCTCCTGAACACTGACACAGGTACTTGTTAACGTCTGACGTTTCCACACACATGGTGTTGTCAGGACAACTGCTCTTACCAGGACTGCAACTTTCTGCAAAAGAAAAAAATCAAGAATCGGCTTTTAAGGCACAAACAGTGATGCACTTATCCAAACTTAACTAATTATCATTCTTCTGCACAAAAAAATCATTGTGTACCCAAGTCTAGTATTTAGTAATAGTTATTGTATTGATGTCCTGCTTTTAAGTCAAATCAGAAACAATATTGATAGCTGTGATTGCCATCCTCCTTAGTTTCTTATTGTTTTGAATTATCTGTAAGTTCATTGTCAGTGTCTTCGAAAGCCGGAATGTGGTGTCTACCTGTGGGTGTGTGGTGGTGGGGGTGGGGGGTGGGGGGAAGGGGAGCTGTATATTTTCTGCCCACACACTTTTCGATCCAACCATATAAAAACAATACATCACGATAAATGTTGATTGCTTTCTTCACTGTTTTGAATCCGATGTTAAAACATTTCTTTTACATTGTTTAAACAGATTAGCGGATTGTAATTTTATTGGTCACACATACATGGTATCTGAAATTATGTAATTTGCAAGATTGGTCAATGTAACTCAACATTCAAACAGAGTGAAAACTCACGTCCATTAATCCTCCGGTAGGCCTGTTATCCTCCAGCACCCAGCAAAACTTGCCCTATTTTGTGGCATATTTTCAGCAAAGCGATAATACGTTGAAACGATGCTAATATTTGATGGAGCCATGCCTGCATGTTTTCTATCACAAAGAACGTAAGAACATATATCGAGTTTACATGGGTTATTATCATAATGCTGGATAGGAATTGCCTTTTGTGATTTTGTGGATGCTTGTAGCTCTCCGATCAGATGATCTCCATCTTAGCACACAAATTTTCAATATTTTCAAGTTTTAAGGCTGCGTACATCTGTTTGTAATTACTTTAATTGGTCGAAACGGCATCCAGGACGTGTCTCTGGACATCTAGAATCTCGGAGCTTCCGGGCCCTGGGCAGCCATTGGAACCTGGCCTACAATTGACAGGGATAGCCGTTCCGCTTGCCTTGTACAACCCTACCACCGCTACACATCGCTATCTACAGGTCTGATTATACTCTTGTCAATGTGAAATAAACATTGTTCAGTTTATCCACTTACGCTGTGAGGTTAAATATTTTACAACTCACATTGCGCGTATCAGCATTAAAACGGGAAGTCAGTATATACATGTAAAATATGGAAGCGAGCCGAAAATACATTTGCGCCAAAATTTTTAGTATAGGTTTCTTCATCACAACCCTGAGGATGGATATATTTTTATTAAAACACGTTCAAACGCCCATACGGCTATATAGTGTATGATCACACAGGGAATGATGGCGTGGCAAATATGACCGACTTTACATTCCCTATTGTTTCACAATTAGTAATAGTGGAGTTCTAACTCTTTTATCTCAAAAGGTGAAAAAGACCCACTGTACCATGTGACCTGTTAAAATGTTAGGCAAATATATTTTATAGCATTTACCATAACGTAGCCGTCTACAGAATGAGTTTCGAGAAAGGCTATTAAGAGTAAACAGACAGGCCATCTAAAAAATAAACTACACTACTCGAGTAGAGAGTACTCTACGTACAAACGCCCAAAGTAAAAAACGCCCAAACTTGTAGCCAGACAAAGTGGTTTGATGTTCATGTACAACACTTCTCCCTCTTTATAAGCACGCTAATTTGACCATTTTCTTGTCTATGTATTTTTTCTATCATTTCCCTTTTCAGTTATTCTATATATATATATATATATATATATATATATATATATATATATATATATATATATATATATATATATATATATATAACTCTTACATCATTGCTGGATGAACATTCACACTTGTCCTGCTTACATTCTGCTTTGTAACCACATAGCTGATCCCCACATTCTGTAACGCCTTTACCTACATGGAAACAAAGCGGTGAAACGACTTCTAGCACGTGCAGTTTGTAGGCCGAATTGAATTAGACTGTCTGCATCCTTTATTCTAAGCTCTATGATGTTGGTTAGGCTGCTGTAGTTTTTTTTCCTTTAACCGTTCGCCTCTATTCATCTGTCTGCAAAATCAGTCATACTCATAACATAAATTGCCTTTCGTTAGTTACACGTAACAACACAATCTCTACACACTGAAGCTAAAGAACTTTTTTTCTGATTTATAACGTTCAACTCCATTAGCCTTGTTAAGACATGAAGAAGGCGTTTCTATAAGTGACGTCATTATTAGTCAATTCTTCAAAAGCAAGTGGCATGCTGGATATTGGACGGAGTTCAATATGTTTTGACGAAAGGTGACAGCACTTACCTAATCTGCTATCCACTTAAATTTAAACCCTGTTTCTGAGACTGTCATATCTGACCTTATCTGCCGGATTTTAGTGTAATATAGTTTTTTTTCAGTGTATGATCCCCACAGCAGTATGGTTTTAGAGTTGCATGTTAGGAAATTCTGCAGAAGATAAAAAAGTAGACTATCCGCTGAGGCAGAAGCGTAGCTGTGTTGCTGCGTGATGTTTGTTCTAGCCGCATGTTGGTGAAGCTTTTGTAAAAAAATGACTGTCCGCGCCCATTTCCCCTGCATGTCACCTATTTCTGAATAATTACGACATCACCCGAAGCAATGAGTTCTTGGTATTGAAACCAGGCTGATGGAGTTTAACATGATGCACTAGAAAGTACTCTAACTGCATTTCCTTTGCAGTAATATAGACGAACAACATATTAATCTCTAGAGCTTGTGTTGTTACGTGTCACCAAAGAAAGGCAATCTTGGCAGCGAGTATGACTGATTTTACAGACAAATCGATATAGGCGAGTGGGTAAAAGAAACAGATAATAGTGCAGTCTAACAATGATTCAGAAGCCTCTGACCAATGAGGTGGCTGTAAACTCAAGTCCAGCCCATGCTGGCTTCTTCTCAAATCGTACGCGAGAAGGTCTTTCAGCAACCTGCGGATGGTCGTGGATTTCCAAAGGCTCTGCCCGCTTTCTTCCCACTATAGTGATGGCCACAGTCGTAGGAGTGAAGTATGGGGTAAAACAGCAATCAAATAAATTAATAAATTTATAATGTTGTGATTTATTGATTGACATGTCTGGAAATGAATATTACAAAGATTTATAGTTATTCAATAATCCACGTGTAAGCCATGTAAATTAGGTCCAGGAAACCAGACAGACCCAGAGCGAAACCACAGCACCACGTCAAGTACCACAAAAACCTCCTGAGTTGCAATCACTGTAGTGATTTAAGTACTTATTGATATCAAAGATATCATATTATGTTCTCTTTGGCGTGTTAGCTTTTTGGTGAAATTCATAATTTTATAAAATTTAGCTGATAACAAATATAACTACTAGTATCTAATCTAACTAACCACTGATGAATAAACAAACTGTTTCTCACGATATGATAAAATGTTCCACATGAATAAAGGAACATGTAAGCATATTTAACTTACCCACACAGTAAAACAGACTAAAAGGATTGCCATTCCGTTGCCTTAATGTCTCGTTGTCGGACTGGCATACACACCGTTCGGTGGTTCTGTCACATTTTGATCCATATCCACATTTTGCAATGCTGTTACATACCACAGGTTCCAGACCTTTGAGCAGAAACCCACAAAATTCAGTTTAATTGGTTGTAGTTTGTGTACTGTATAAAAAGGAAAGTAAAAATACATCATACTTGTATAATAATGTACATTAATCCTACATTAATACACGTACACTGAGACTTATTCTCATAGTAAAAACAAGGCATTCAGAGAACACTGGTAGCTTGCCTGATTGAGCAGTTGGTGAAACTGCATGATGTTCAAGTCAGGTGATACGTTCAAATACTGACCACTAAATTATTATAAAGTAGAATGACATTGACCTGTCAGATATCATAATCAGACATTCACAGATATTCACAGATATAATGCGTGTGAAATATAAAATTCTGAGTACAACATCACGATAAGGAAGTGTGTCTTCAGCTTGCTCATTTAGCTGTTTGCATGAAAAACATTATTACGCTATGTACCTGAAAGGAAAACAAGAACAACAATTAGAATGTCATTATTGTTAAGCATGTATATGTTTAGATGATGTAAAAGATATCCACAAAGTTTCAGGGAAATTGGTGCAATACTTTAGCAGGAGTTGCAGGGACAAAATCAGTGTACATGAAATTCATCTTTGTACTAAGGATCGGAACGGGAGTAAAATATCCCCTGCAATGTAGCCGCATGGACAATACACGAAGAGCACCATTACGCAATGTCCTAAATGGGGGTAATTATGAACATAATTTCAGGGGTTCAGATGATAAGCAAGATGTATGGTAAACTTATTGAAAATTCAACGCAATAGCTTGAGAAGAGATTCATGGTAAAAACTGTGTCTATGGACAGATACACAGAAGGCGACAGAGGGTGATTCCAGTACACCATTCTATTCATTCCATGTGCTAACTCATACATAGCTATACTGAGAGCGCTATTTGAGCCCACAGTCAACTCATAAACAGAGTGTTTACGTTTAGGAATACTTCCTCAACTAAATCAAGCTAATCTTGTTGATGAAAGATGACATTTTAGCCCTCTCTGGGTTGGGAGAGTGGTGAGCTACACGGGTAAAAAGGACTGCATCAGCAGTTTTCTTTGCAGCCAGAAATCGACAGAAGACATCAAGGATATGTTTTGTAACAGTTTAGGGTATTCTGTCGTGGGTGTGTTAACAATCAACTGTTGACCTCAGGTCTAAATATCCAAATGGTCAATGCCAAATGGCACACAGCAGGGGTCTTTCCATGACCCCAAACATCAAAGGAAACTGCAAGCTTTTGATTCTTGTAGAGAGACAATCACCATCTCAATTGTCTGTCCGAGGGTGCCATGGATGTTTTATCAACATCTTGCTTCTTTATTTTACGTCCTAGTTACATGGTGGCTTTAAATACGGAACCCTGGAAGTGGGCAGTCATTGGTTTGATGTATAGTCAAGCTGTCTGGATAAAGAACATTTCTCTTCTCATCCGAAAAGCAAAGTAAAGTAATTCATGCAACTCACTCTAAAACATGATTGTTCGTGGACGTTTTGACGTTCATGTTAAATCTGTCAAGCGTAGCACGTTTTGTTTCAGACACAGAACATTCCTTACAAGAAAGATTATTCACTGTACGCATTCATTAACTCCTACGGTATGTTTCTGTTTCTCCCCCGCACTACTTCTAGAAGAATAAATGAATGACTGTGGATTAACACCGCTATTTGTGGTTGAAAACTAGTGTTTGTGTAGAACTGTGCTTGTTGTAGAATTTTCCATGAACCTAATCTTCTCGCAATATCAGAGCTATCATCAAAACAATGAATGATGCCTGACTACTCTTTTTGCATAGTAGTGTCGTCATCAACGAATGATATATCCATTAAGAAATCATTAGCTTTAGGGCCTATCCAGTTAATGCATTTATGGATGTATAACAATATATCTGTGCATTTTAATGTAGTAGTTTAGCAGACTGATATTATCAAGTGACACAATCCTTGTGTGAAATCCTTGTTCACAATATGGTCAGAAAAGGCCACTCCAGTATCCGGTGATTTAAAGGCAATTTACTCGGTTTAAAAATTTGAAAAAAGTATTCCATCTAACATATACTTCTCAAGAAGGTTTTGTTTTCTTTTGTCTAACTTCAAAGTAAACATTCACACTCTGAAAAGAGTATTGCGGAATAATTTAATCCTTTAACTTAATGTTTTTCCGCAGCTTTCAGTTGCCAGTACTCTTGATGGAATGTCAAAAAAATTGATCAAAAGTTTGCTGTAATATTGTATTTTTCAGGCTTGTTGATCACAGGTAAGGAAATGACACGAACGTTTACTTACCTGAGCTAATCTACCCCAGGGTAATGATGGGTATAAATAAACGGAGTACAAAGCTGGGCATATTAACTGTTGATAAACTGTTAGCTAAAAACCTTCCAAACCTTGTAAATGAAAATGCAACTGAATATTCAGCTAATAGAGTATATGAAATACAGACAAAATGTATACTGCCCATCTTTCTTTGCTCCACGAACAATACAAACCACCCTTTTAAATTCGTCCTATTATATTATTCACGGAGAGTCCACGATGCACTATGGAGAGTCCATGTCTTAATTTACTTCTACTGACCCTATAAACATGTTAGTACCAATTAGGTTTGACCACCTCAGATGGTACCAATATCATATCTGGCTCATGAGCTATTAATAGACGTTATCCAAGATGCTTTTAAACTTTTCAGTTAGCTAAGGTATGGCCAAAGTTTAAATTTCACAGCTTCCAAAGGTGACGGGTTTATACTGGGTTGTCAGTAAATGAGCAAATCGGTGTGGCAGAAACCTGCAGATGGTCGTAGAAGTTAAATATTCACTTAGAGTTATGGTCATAATTACAATAATTTCTGAACGATATATTGAGTTACAAAATGGTTCACTTCCTGGATTACCACTCACTCTAATATGTTATTCATAGGCAGATATGCATTTTTCTGTCAGAGGCTAAACGCTGCAGTGTGGGCATAAAAGTCCTCAAGATTCTTATATCTATTGATGTCATTTTAACGACACACTCAACCATATAGATATATGTGTGTATGTTTTCCAACGCAATATATATATATATATATATATATATATATATATATATATATATCTATATATATATATATATATATATATATATATATATACATATATATATATGCTTTCGAAGCTTTGGCATTCAAATATCCCCACCGTATTTGTTGAAGACAAGTGGTCTTCAATTTTCAGTCTCCAGGATTGAACCCGCAGTCTTCCTTAGTGACAATAGTACACATGTAGAAGCAGGTAGCAACCCCTACACACATTAGACAATATAATTGTACATTTGAGGGTCTGGAGTGAGTGAACGAGTGAGTGAGTGCTTGGGGTTTAATGTGGAACTAAACAATTTTTCAATTTCCTTTGAGTGCTTGGTGTAATGTGCTTTTTTGTTGCAGGACGGATTTCCACCGCTGTTTTATCTAGTGCTGCTTCACTGAGACGACATAGAGAAGGCAAGAAATACACCCCGCCCGAGCCATTGTACTGATACAGGTCAACCAGTCGTTGCACTCTCTTCTTAATGCTGAACTCCAAACAAGGAAGTTACAGCTTCCTCTTTTAATGTCTCAAGGGTGACCCGACCCAGTATTTACCTTGAATCTTCCGTCTCCTGAAACGTACGCTCTATTCAAGTTTTGGATATATATCCTACATGTACATATATATATATTCGCCAGTCTGATCCACTTGTCCTGATAAATCACTGCACTCAAGATTATGAATTCATTTGACTACTGTATAGCAATATTGCACTTACACGACAGCGGCACACTATCAGTTTTGCGACAGTCGCCAGGGAAGCAAAAAAATAAATACAACACTAAGGATATATACACACTCAAGATTTGTTGGGGATAGAAGGGGGAGGGGATAGTGAAAATTGAAATTATTCCATACGCTTACACAAACTTACAAAAAGAGTGATATAACCAGTAAACCAAGTTACTAAAATATGTAACTAACACAATCTATTCTGTGGCAAAAGAACTCACCTTGACCTATCACAGTTTTAGCAATTATACACGCCAAAGCGAGTAACCCTCCCCTTGTTACATGGGCTGCCATCTTCACCCGCTTACACTGTTCTGTGTGTAGATCGCGTTGCTTACAGTGTGCGTCCAACCGTATGAAGGCCTATTCTGAGCTTCAACAAAACGTCCCGGCCGAAAGAGAGTAAATTGTTATACAATAAAGAATACCATTGAATATTTTAACAGGCATGCGCTGTTGAGCATATCACATTTTCAAATATACTTTGCAGCTTTTAACCAATGTTTTATTAAAAAAATTTCCCTCTTTGTAGTTACTTTTACATAGTACGTGTGCAATACGTTAGCTTACCATAGTAACTTGCCTATTTGTGCATTTATTTCTGTGTATGTGGCTCCTACCGTAATTCATGCAGCTTAATGACCCAGAAGCCTGTCGCCGCGAGTTTAATCCAGTTCATGCTGGCTTCCTCTCTGGCCGTTTGTGGGAAGGTCTGACACCAGCCTACAGTTCATCGTGGGTTTCCCCAGGGCTCTGTCCTGTTTCCTCCCACCATAATGCTAACCACCGTCGTATATGTTAAATATTCTTTAGTACGACATAAAACACCAATTAAACAAATAAATAAATAAATCGGTCCTTTGTAGTTGCACATAGAACTACAAGTAGCTCTGTAGTTGTAAGTGTACATGTCGATTGCCCAGGATTTACAACTTGTGATAACATTTTATTTCAGCTCTAAACCAAGAGGAATAAAACTGAATGAAGTTAATATATTTGTTCATTTCGCATCAACTAGTTTCGGGTTTGTTTCAATAATTCGCTCACTGACAATTATCTTTACATTTTAGGCCTAGAGAAGTTTTGATAGCAGTACAGGTTGCAGTATTAATTATTAACAGTATTGACTCATGATCTTGTATGTCAGTGTATGTCAGTCTCCTCTCAAAATCACAGACCTGTACATGTACACGTCAGAAACTGGACCCTCGATGATACCTTAACAGAGCAGACTTTACTGACGATCCGTTTAGGATTGAAACCAGACATTTGTCAATTCTTTTGATTTTGACAGGACTGTCTGCCTTAATTCTCCCATGGACGCTACCTTTCGGGAACTTACGCTTACATACAAGTCTTCGGGCGTATGCAGTGCGCTCTTGAAATTTTAGAAGCGTATCCTCTAATTTTGTGAGCGTATTCAGTGAATGAGGGCTTCGGGGGTTTAACGTCGTACTTAGCAATGTTGTAGTCATATGACAACGAAATAGTCCTTCGAGAGTATTTAATGTGCCTCCTTGTTGCAGTACGGATTTCCACCGCTCTTTTCCCTGGTGCTGCTTCACTGAGACAACTTACTGAAGGCAAGCAGGCCTAAGCCACCCCACCCGACCTATTATACTGATACGGGTCAACCAGTCGTTGCACTATCTAGTTCATGTTGAACGCGAGTGAGGAAGCTACTTCGTCCTTTAAGGTCTTAGGTGTGACCCGACCCAGGAATGATCCGGGATCTGCCGTTCCCGAAACGGACGCTCTACCAATTCAGCCATAGGGACCGGTCTACACCTGTACGCCCCTTATCTGTAGCACTCCTAGAAAATATGCAAATTAATTACTGTTATTGTAGTCTAGATTTAAAAATCTTATATCTCACCGAGGTGAGGGAAGTGGAAATGTAAATGTTATATTACGTCGAAGCCTTGTCTGAGATTTTGTGTTGTAACTGGTGACTTGATATATTTGCCTCATTTATTTACTGATTTGATTAGTGTTTGCACCGTACTCAAGGATATTTCACCTATACAACGGCGGCTAGCATTATGGTGGGAGGAAACCGGACAGAGCCTGCAGGAATCCCACAACCATCCGCAGGTTGCTGGTAGACCTCCCCACGTTCGTTCAGCTGGAGAGTATGCGCCTCATATTACGTGAGCGTGGATCACATTACTTTTTAAGCTAAAATACAACTAATGTTGTCCTACTTTCACATCAGATATTACAAGGATCCTTTTATTGATGCTGAACAATAAGACGTTTAAAAGTTTTGCATACAATATTTGTATTATACACAATGTTCTGATGTAAAAAACAAAAGGTATAAATTATCTCAGTTATATAAACACAGCAACAGTAACATTAAAACTAATCCATATTTATGTGGCCCATGACTCAGGGTTAAACGGAAGTAGATATACACATGCTTTAGCAAAGCTTACAGTGCCATAGATATTCAACAGTATGATTGTAAGCTGTAATTAATGGTATATTTGGCAACAAGAATGAAACTTTGAATGATGGCGCATGATGTCTAAACTTTTACATAGAAGTAAAACTGTTTTGTGACGTAGAATTAAATCGTCTATGTTAGTACACGCTTTTGTTTATGTGACTATAGGCGAGATATATATACACCATATATGCATTGATTTCTGGGATATACGTATAGCTAACAATATGGAAATTACTATTAGTCCTCTCTATTGCCATGCAAACGACGATAGAGGAAGACCTAGCTGTTTTTATCAATGTACAAATTCAGATAACATGTATCAGCTGGGATATTAACACGAGATATTAATGCGCTCGGATAAAAACAATTCAACAGAAGAAATCAAGAAGAGGAGAACCTGACAAGCCCACGGTGAGTGAGTGAGTGAGTGCTTGGGGTTTAACGTCGTACTCAACAATTTTTCAGTCATATGACGACGAACCCACGGTGAAGCGTGCTCTGTAGAAAACTGCCTTAGACAATATCCTCATCGGATCTTTACAACAGTCTGTCGTAGATTTTAGTAACATGAGAATGCTCCTAGCATAAACACATTTTTACTATTGGAAGTTTCTATGAAAGTATAAGAGTGAATCTGGGACTAAACACAAAATACAACGTGAACAAAAACAGTTTCACATTTCTTTACACCCTCGCCCCCATTCTCGATCAAATTTCCTCGGGAGAGCGACACCTGGTGGCGGATGGTGACCTCTCGGTTAAATGTCAGTGTTGTGTACAGCTGTGGAATCCGTGTTTTGCTGGAAGGCCTGGGGATTTTCGTTTCCGGTTATCTCGGGCTGAACACTATTTTCGTTATTGTTATTCACAGTTATTCGTTTCACTGTGTTGAGGAATTCTCATTTGACTGAAATACTTCAGAATTGTTTGCTCCCTGTGATCTTGGGCTGAATACTGCTTTCATTCTGATTGGTGGTTTTCAGATGACACAGAATATGGTACACGTTCTGTTCTGTTGAATGCACATTGTGCAGAAAGATTTTGGGGCTTTGGCATCCGGGCTGAATTCTGCGTTCATTCTCATTGGTGGTTTCCAGACCACACAGAATATGGTACTCGTTCTGTTCTGTTCAATCTACATTGTACAGAAAGACGTAGGGGCTTTAGCTTCCTGGCTGAATTCTGTTTTCACTCATTAGTGGTTTTCAGATCAAACAGAGCTTGGTACTGGTTCTGTTCGGGATGAATTTTGCTTTCATTGGTGTTTTTTTCATCATACAGAACTTGGTACTCGTTCTGTTTTGCTGAATCCACATTCTGGTAAAAGGCTTTGGTATTTTCGTACATTTCGGGCTGAATACTGCTTTCTTTTCCGTGGGTGGTTTTCAGATCACACAGAATATTACACTCCTGTGGTGAGGTGTATTCCATGGCGGCGGCATCATCCACACCTTTGTTTCCGGAATTTCTGTCCAAATCCACTTTTTCGTAGGCGCCGGTCTGCACGATAGCTGTTGAGCAAGGTGCATTGTCTTGGCCCCTGGAATCCGACACGGAAACATTACTGTAAACAGCGTTCGCTGTTATTTGTTCCACAGAAGGCCGCATGGAGGTGTAACCAGTGCCATCGCCACTCTTTCTTTTACGTTTCCTGTTACAGAAAAATGAAGTTCATGTTGAACTTTCTAAACAGGTACACGGATATTACAAATGAACCGCAGTCCGTTTCAGAAAAGAGAAATGAATGCAATATATTCAAAAAGGAATTCTTCTTCCCACGGAATGAATTTTACATCGTAAAGGTAGGAATAACTGTTCTCCCAAATTCCTACAAAGTAAATAATTCTGCTGCTTAGTTTAAAAAATATTTCGTCTAGTTTATTTTCTAACATGCGCCTTTCCGTTAGTCGACCTCACCCAAAGTGATCTCAAAATGAGTGGTATGGTTTTGGAGGGGAAACAAGCTGCTCTATAAGTGGTCCTGATGATATGAGAGTCTGCCTTTTGAGAGAAAAGTGGGGGTCAGCTGACTCAAAAGTCTGAGTTATACACCTGAGCTAATTCAATTCAGAGTTATACGACCAGATAAAAGCCTTGAGTTTTCCGGCTTATCAAGTGAGTCAGCAATAGAAACAGATGAGCTTAATGACTCTGCTGATTGGGCCATGTGACTAAGTTTACACAGTTGAATTAGTTATAATTTTATATAATTTTTAATACAGCAGTGGACCCTAACCTTTCTTTTAGCGTTGATCGGTTGTTCTGTCTGTCAATCTGTGTTATAATCGGTCAGTGTGTGGCACTGTCGATCAGTCTGTCTCTTGGTCTGTCTGGTTAATGGTTTGTTCTTTGAACGATCGATGCGTCAGCTTTTTTGGTGGGTTTGTTAGTCGGTATGTCGGTCATTCCGTAGAACGGTTGGTCAGCATGCCGTAAGGACGTGTCTATTGGTTTGATATGTTGGTCGGTTGGTCAATATGTTAGCTGGTTGGTCAACATCTTGGTAGGTTGGATAATATATTGATAGGCAGGTCAATACTTATTTATTATTACATTGGTTTTTACGCTCTACTTAAGAATATTTCACTTATACGACGGCGTTTAGCATTATGCTGAGAGGAAACCCGGTACTATCCGTGGGAAACCCACGACCATCCCAAGAATGCTGCAAGACCTTCTCATGTACTGCCGGAGAGGAAGCCAGCATGCGCTTTGTCAATATGTTGGTCGGTTGGAAAATATCCTGGTCGGTGGAAAATATGCTGGTCGGTTGGTCAATATGTTGGTCGGTTTGACAGTATGTTGGTCGGTTGGTCACTATACTGGTCGGTTGGTCAACATGTTGGTCGGTTGGTCACCATACTTGTCGGTTGGTCAACATGTTGGTCGGTTAGTCAATATGTTGGTCTGTTGGTTAATGTTCTGAACGGTTGCTCAACATGCTGGTCGGTTGGTCAACATGTTGGTCGGTTGGTCAGTTGGTCTACATATTGGTCGGTTGGACAATATGTTGGTCGGTTGACAATATGTTGATGGGTTTGTCAATATGTTGGTCGGTTGGACAGCATGTTGTTCGGTTGGTCAATATGCTGGTTGGTTGGTCAACATGTTGGTCGGGTGGACAGTATGTTGGTTGGTTAGACAATATGTTGGTGGGTTGGAAAATATGTTGATCGGTTGGTCAATATGTTGGTCCGTTGGACAGCATGTTGTTCGGTTGGTCAATATGGTTTTTGGTTGGACAACATGTTGGTCGGGTTCACAGTTTATTACTTGGTTGGACAATATGTTGGTCGGTTGGAAAATATGTTGGCCGGTTGGTCAACATGTTCGTCGGGTGATTAATATCTTGGTCGGTTGGTCAATATGTTGGTCGGTCAGTAAAATATTTGTCATCCTATCTTTTATCTGCTTATATTTGCAGACATATGCTACCTACGTATGTGTGGCGGGAGGGGGATTTCACACGAGATACATATCCCTGTGAGTCTATACTTACCGAACAACAACAACCAAAACGATGACAGCCAGCAGAATCGCCCCTCCTAACCCAACAACCAAGCCTGCAGTGAGTGCCGCGGAATTTGTGCCTGAAGAGGATTTATAAAAAATGAACGGTTTCAAGTATGACGCTGAGCGTAATCGCCTTATCAAAGTGTCACTTTTAAAGATGCTATGGAGGCTCCTACGTGTAAACAAAGAGACTTATGCTTTGAACTTCTTATTTCAAATTAAAGTAATGCCCAATTTTCACATAATATGAAAATCTTAAGGTAGGAGACTATGTAATACGGACTTACATCAGTTTTACATTTTAACGGGTATAAAATTCTCGGCCTATTCAAGCTATGGTAACACCAAAGAATCCTTATTAACCACTTATTTTCTCGCTTGGTCTCGTGTGTCGTGATGTTATGTGATGTTGCCAATGCAAATCTGTCAAGTGTGGCACTTTTTGCTTTAGGAGGAGAACATGCCTTAGAAGTAAAGTTTTCCATTGTAGGTTTTCATTAACTCCTACGGTCTGTTTCTGGTCCTCCGCTGTACAACTTCTGAGATAATAAATGAGTGGTTATTTCTGTCGCTATTTCTGGATGAGAACTCCTAATTGTGTACAGTCGACAGCTTGTATTGCACGCCTGCACCATTGAGGCCTGTCTTGTGCAGAGCAAATATTCTTTGGCCTAGTTTTTGGATTGGTGCTCAAAGTCTGGTCTCTGCACCAAGGTAAGCAAACTGGATTTATCAAGGAACAAAATCCTTTATCTGACATCATTGTTGACAATATGACCAGAAAAGGCCACTCAAGTATCCAGTGTTTTAAAGGAAATTTACTGTGTTTAACTGTTTTTAGTATATGTACTGAATAGCAAGCAGCAAACTATATAATACCATTGATTTGGCATTATGTAAAGTGAGAATTATTTAATAAGCAATCTTTAGTAAATTCACTTTTGAAAACTAGTGAATAGTTTTTTATACTGTAAAATATAAAGTATTAAATTGAGAATATGCTAATTATCTGTGGCCGATTCCACAAACACAATTCTGACTTTAGTAAAAATTTAAAACTTGCCACAGTGTTTAGTCTTTGGTAATGGAACTTGAATTTTTGACATATTTCCGCCTCGTGGGTTTTCATTTCCACCTCTCACTCGAACAATATTTATGCCATTCAACCTTTACTAAGCAATATCCTCTATTGATTATTTATATAACAGTGAAATACCAGGACATCCCTCGCTGTCTGTGACGGCTTACAGCTGAAACGATTGCTAGTTCAAATTCACGAAATCACGTTATTGTCAACAACAAATAAATAGAACATTTTACAGTGCAGGATGATTACCATAAATTTTTTCTCATGACTGGTTATTATTTCCCCATCTCACTCGAAAAATATTATGCTGTTTATCCTTCACTGTACCATGTCCTCTATCCACATCAGGCTGTGGAAGTATAGCTCACTAAATTACATTGAAATGAATCAAATAAATAAATTTTACCACCTTTCTCCTATTGTCAAATTTATCGTGTTTTCTGTACTGTTCGGGTCAAAACCTTTAATAAATGTTCTCAACAGTCAAATTCGATCATGAATAGTAGTTTTTCAAAGCTAGATGCACATGGTCGTGGCTTTCCCTCGGGCATTGTCCAGTTTCCTCCCAAAATAATGATGATTATCATATTCTTGAATACGGCGCACAAAAAAAAAACACCAATCAAGTAAATAAACAATAAAGACATGAATAGTAATTAATATTTCTTTCAGGATTTAAGCCCAAGAACTCTACCTGGGTCATTATCGTCTTGTTTTTGTACGCAGTTCTCACCTGTGACTCCGTTATTCGTTGAACCGGTTGTAATCTTTACGCTTGGAGCTGAAAGAAAGACCGTCGTTTATTTACTTCCCCTTCTTTATCTTGGGATGCATGTATGTTTTAAATACGCACGCGTCGTAGCTTATTATCGCGCATTGGTGATCATTTTTTTTTGTTCTTTAAAATTTTACATCAGCCAACCAAAGCTACTTATGTGTTAGAGACAATTTTGCATGCCAAAATGTGTCGTACTAGTTTAAGGTAACACGACACGAACATGAGACGGTATGAGGGCATGAGACCGCTTCGGTCGCCTGATGGTTAGAGCTTACGTCTCAAAGTCCGGAAACCCGTAATCAAACCCGGATCGGGCATTACCAAAGACTCTGAAAATGCTTCTTGTTCCTGCCTTGCGTGGTGCTCAGCACTGAGGGGTTAGAACAAGGAAACATGACTGGTTGGCCCGGTGTCAGTATAATGTCACTGAGTTGGGTGTCATGCCTGGTGCCTTTGGCATGATACTTCAGTGGCGGCAGCAGCCTGGAGGATTGGCCCTGCCGTTAGAAAACACAATATATGTACACACCGAAGGACTCTTACCAAAAATGTATATATGTGCGAATGTGTACAGAACTATTTCCTGGCTGTGTCTGTTAAAACTTGATACAACTCATTCAGGCATTTTTTCCTGTTTTTTTTTCAGTTATTTTACAGTTTCTTTTTTTGTCAATTTTTAAATATATGTACATTTTCCACCGCTATTAACATAGGCCTAACTAGCTGAACTTACCAAGGCAGAACCACAGAGAAGGAGAAGTGCCATTCAGATATGTTAATACATCATTGCTGGATGAACATTCACACTTGTTCTGCTTACATTCTGCTTTGTAACCGCATAGCTGATCCCCACATTGTGTAACTCCTGTGGCATTGTCGTCTTGTTTTTGTTCGCCGTTCTCACCTGGAGCTGCAACAAAGACCGTTGTTTGTTTACTTTCCCTTCCTGATCTTGGGATGCATGTATGTTTTAAATACGCACGCGTCGTAGGTTGTTATCGATCACTGGGAGTGATTTTTTTCTTTGTTCTTTAAAATATTACATCAGCCAACCAAAGATATTTATGTCTTAAACAAGACAATTTTGCATGCCGAGATGTGTCGTTCAAGATTTGCTTGCCACGGCAGGAACATCTGCGCGTTAGACCGCTTCGGTCGCCTGTTGGTTAGAGAGTCCGTCTGGAAGTCCGAAAACTCGTAATCAAACCCGGATCGAGCAATATGAAAGACTTTGAAATGCTACTTGTTGCTGCCTCGCGTGGCGCTCACCACTGAGAGGCTAGAACAAGAAGGCATTACCGGTTGGCTCGGTTTTAGTATAATGTCACTGAGCTGGGTTTCATGTCTGGTGCCTTTGGCATGATACTTCAGTGTGGACAACAGTCGGTGGATTGACCCGGCCACAAGAAGATACAATATATGTACGCACACCTAATGACTCTTCGTTGTCATATGACTGAATCGTTGTTATGTACGACGTTAAACCCAAGCATATTTATGTATATATGTGCACAGACCTATTTCCTGGCTGTGTTTGTTAAAACTTGATACATCACTCTCAGACATTTTTTACTTTTTTGTTTATACCATATTAAGATTGTTATCTTTTATTTAAATAATATGTTGTGAAACGTTTTTGGCTGTTGAACTTACCAAGGCATTGCCCTGTAGATGACCGTGTGAAGTTCAGTGAACACAGACACCAGTACTTGTTACCGCCTAGAGGGTTTGTACACATGGTGTTTTCAGGACAACTGCTGTCACCAGGGCTGCAACTTTCTGCAAAAGAAAGAAGCAAGAATCGGCTTCAAAGGCACAAAGAGTGATGCACTTATCCAAATTTAACTAAATATGCTTCATATGCACAAATAAGTCATTGTGTACCCTCAATCTAATATTTGTCGTCGGCGTTGCTGTATAGGTTAAAAGTTATTGTACTGATGTTCTGCTATTCAGTCATATCATAAACAATATTGATAACTTTGATTGCCTTCCACGTTAGTTTTTTTATTGTTTTGAATTATCTTTAAGTTCTTTCTCAGTGGCATTGGAAGCCGGCGGACTGTGCCCCCTCCCTTTCAAAAGTGTGTGCTGTGTGTGTGGAGAGGTAAGTGGTGTGGATGTGAGTGAGGGGACAGCATATGTTCTGGCCACCCACTTTTCGATCCAACCATTCAAAAAGAATACATCACAGTACGTGTGGATTGCTTTCTTCTCTGCTTTGAATTGGATGTTAAAAGATTTTTTAATTTGTTCAAACAGATTAACGCACTGTAATTTTATTGGTCACATATTTTAACCTTGGGGTAAAACGTTCAGGTCTACATGTCCTCAAGGCATCTGAAATTTTGTAATTTGCAAAACTGGGCAATATAACTTCAAACGGAGTGAAAACTCACGTATATTATTCCTCCAGAAGGCCTGTTATCCTCCAACATCCAGTAAAACTTGCCCTATTTTATGGCATATTTTTTTAACAAGGCGATACTATGTACAAACGATGCTAATGTTTTATGAAGCCATGTCCTCATTTTTTCTATCACAAAGAACGTAAGAGTATAAATATTAAGTTTACCTAGGTTCTTATAATAATGCTAGATAGGAATTCCCTTTGAGATTTTGTGGATGCTTCTAGCTCTCCGTTCTCCATGATCTCCATCTTAAAACACAAATTTTCAGTATTTTAATTTTTTAAGGCTCCGTACATCTGTTTATAATTGCTCTAATTGGTTGAAAAGGCATTGAGGACATGTCTCTGGACATCTGAAATCTCGGAGCTTCCGGGCCCTGGGCAGCCATTGGAGTCTGGCCTATAAGTGACTGGGATAGTCGTTCCGCTTGTCTTTGTACGACCCCACGACCTCTCCACCTCGCTGCCTACAAGCCTGATTACTCTTGTCAATGTGAAAAAAACATTGTTCAGTTTATCCACATGCGCTATTAGATTAAATATTTTACAACTCATATTGCGCGTATCAGCATGTAAACGGGAAGTAAGCATGAACATGTAAAGTATGGAAGCGATCCGAAACTAAATTCGTGCCAAAATGTGCAGTATAGGTCTCGTCATCACAACCCTGAGGATCGATATTTTTTTCTGAAAACACGTTCAAACGCGCTCACGGTTATATAGTGTACAATCACACAAGGAATCATGGCTTGGCAAATATGACCGACTTTACATTCCCTATTGCTTTTTTACAATTAGTAATAGTGGAGTTCGGGCTCTTTTGTCTCGAAAGGTAAAAAAGTCCCACTGTACCATGTGACCTTTTAAAATGTTATGCAAATATATTGAATTAAATTACTATAACGTAGCCACCTACAGAAGAATGTTCAGAAAAAGCTGTTTAGAGTAAACAGAAAGGCCTAGAGTAAAGAGTACTCTACGTACTAAAATCCAAAGTAAACTAACTTGTATAATCAATACGTTCGGGTTGGTTAAGATTCATCAAAGAATTAAACATGTATTAAAACTATATTTCCTTGTAGCTTGTAGCCAGACAAAGTGGTTTGATTTTCATGTACAACACTTCTCCCTCTCTATAAGCACGCTCATTTGGCCATTCTCTTGTCTGGGTTTTTTCTACCTTTTACCATTTCAGTTCTTCTATAGATATATTTGTGAATTTTTAAATATATGTACATTTTCCACTGTTATTAACATAGGCCTAAATAGCTGAACTTACCAAGACAGAGCCAGAAGGAAGGAGAAATGCCCTTCAGATTTGATGATAAATCATTGCTTGATGAACATTCACACTTGTTCTGCTTACATTCTGCTTTGTAACCACATAGCCGATTCTCACATTGTGTCACTTCTGTACCTTCAAATACAATGCAGTAAAACGGCTTCTAGCAGGTGTAATTTATAGGCCAAACTGAATTAGACTGTATGCATTTTTTATTCTAAGTTCTATGATGTTAGTTAGGCTGCTGCAGTTGATTTCCTTTATCCGTTCGCCTATATTCATCTGTGTGTAAAATAAGTCATCCTTGTAACCAAAATTGCCTTCAATGACACTTAACAACACAAGCTCTTCACATCGGTATGTTGGAAGCACATATTTTTGAATAAAAGAAGGTTATAAACTCTTCCTTACTGATAATGTTAAACTCCTTTAGCCTTGATTCGACACCAAAAAAGCGTAACTTCGGATGACGTCATTATTAGTCAATTCTTCAAAAGCAAGCGGCATGCTGGATATAGGGCGTTGTTCAATATGTATTGAGGAAGGGCGACACAACTTACCTAATCTGCTATTCACTTGAATTTAAACCTTGTTTCTGAGACTGCCATATCTGACATTATTTGCCGGATTTTACTATAAAATAATCTTCATTTTTTTAGTATATGATCTCACAGCAGTATGGTTATAGAGTTGCATGTTAGAAAGTTCTGTAGAAAATAACAACAAAGTAGTCTATTCGCTGAGGAAGTAGTGTAGCTGTGCTACAACTTGGAGTTTGTTCTAACCACATTTTGGTGCAGCTGTTGTAAAACAAATTTTTTGTTCGCGCCCTTTCCCCAGCATGCCACTTATTTCTGAATAAGTATGACATCACCCGAGGCAATGGGTTCTTGGTGTTGAAACCAGGCTGATGGAGTTTAACATTATGCACTAGAAAAAGTAATCTAACTGCATTTCCTTTGCAATGATATAGACGTACAACATATCAGTCTGTAGAGCTTGTGTTGTTATGTGTCACTAAAGAAAAGGAACCTTAGTAGGGAGTATGACTGCTTTTACAGACAGATGAATATAGGCGACTGGCTAAAAGAAATAGATCATAGTGCAGTTTAGCAATGATCCAAGAGCCTCTGACCAATGCGATGGCTGTGAGCTCAAGTCAACCTCATGTTGGTTTCCTCTTAGGTCGTACGCGAGAACGTCTGTCAGCAACATGCTGATGGTCGTGGATTTTCACTGGATCTGCCCGGTTTCTTCCAACTATAATGATTGTCACAGTCGTATTAGTGAAATATTTGTGAGTGTAGCGTAAAACACCAATCAGATAAATAAATAAATCTATAATGTAGTGATTTATTGATTGACTTATTGATTTATTGATGTCTGGAAATCAATAATATCAAGAGTTATAATTGTTCATTAATCCACGTTCAAGCCATGTAAATTAGGTCCAGGAAACCAGACAGATTCAGAGCGAAACCACTGCACCTCGCCAGGTACCAGGTAAACCTTCTGAGTTGCAATATTTGTCTTGATTTAAGTATTTAATGATATCAAATATGTTCTCTTTAGCGTGTGAGCTTTTTGGTGGAAGTTATAATTTTACAAAATTTAGCTGACAACAAATCTAACTACTGGTATCTTATCTAACTAACAACTGATGAATAAACAAACTGCTTCTCATGATATTAATCATGGTATGTTCCATATGGATGAAAGATCATGTAAGAGTATTTAACTTACCAAGACAATAAAACAGATTAAAAGGAAAACCATCCCGTTACATTAATGTCCCGTCGTCAGACTGGCATACATACCCGTCCCTAGTTCGGTGATGTGATAATGTACATTTATCATACATTAATACACATACACTGAAACTTAATCTCATAGTAAAAACAAGGCATCCAGAGAACATTGGTAGCTCGCCTAATTGAGCAGTTGGTAAAACTGCATGATGTTCAAGTCAGGTGATACGTTCAATTACTGATCAGTAAACCATTATAAAGTAGAATGACATTGACCTAAACATGTCAGCTATTATTATCAGATATTCACAGATATTATTCGTGTGAAATATAGAATTTTGAGTACAACATCACGATAAGGAAATGTGTTTTCAGCTTGCCCATTTAGCTGTAAGCCTGAAAACATTATAACGCTTGTACCTGAAATGGGGTAACCATGACAACAAAAACAACAATCAGATTGTCATTATTATTAAGCATGTAGATGTTTAGATGATATAAAAGATATACACAAAGTTTCAGGGACATTGGTACAATGCTTTAGCAGGAGTAGCAGGGACAAACTCATTGTACATGAAATTCATCGTTGAACTCAGCCTCGGAACTGGAGTAAAATAATCCCCCCAATGCAGCCTCATGGACAACACATATAGAGCACCATTACGCAATATCCTAAATGAGAGTAATTATGAACATAATTGCAGGATTTCCATTAAACTTCAGCAAGTACAAGTTCAGATGATAAGCAAGATGTATGGTAAATTTATTGAAAAATCAGCGCAGTAGTTTGGGAAGAGATTCATGGTAAAAACTGTGTCTACGGACAGACACACAGAAGGCGACACAGGGTGATTCCAATACAGACAGAGGTATCGTTTATTCCACTTGCACGAGGTGGGCGAAAGCTTTCCCATGCCGGCTACTTGTATCGTGTAAACCGTCATCATTCAACTTAAGAAAGGTGGCGATGTACAAAAACTGAGTGTTCATCTGCTTGGCTACTGAGAATGAGATATTAGTCTTCCCTACATTCACCAGTGTGAAATCAGCCCTATGCCAGCAACGAAACAGAATGCTTCCATCTTTTCAGGGAACCCTTGATGAAGAAGACCTCCATGGAACCTGGACAGAATTAAAAGCTGGGAATCCTTTGTGGGGGGGGGGGGGGGGGATGGGACAGATGACTGGATTGTTCTGTTGGGTACAGCCAGCAATCATCAGCATCTGTGCCCAGCAGGTAAGATATTCTGTGATGGGACTTTTTATTCTACAGCGAATCCGTTCAAGCAGATCTGTAACATTCATGCATTTGTCGACACACAGATGTTCTCACTTGTTTTCAGACTCCTTCCCAATAAGACCCAGGACATATACAAGAGGATGTTCGAGCTTCTGATGTTGTGTGCGCCACTGCCGTCAGTTTCTAAATATAGCTTGCCGCTGTTTACATGTGCTAAGTTCAGGGAGTGCTGTCTGCCACTACCTTAGAATATTCCAGAATGCGCTCAGTTCGGTTCTTGTTTGTTTACATCAAGTGTTCAGAAATTTTCTTATTCTGGACAATTCCACCAGGTTATATAAGACGGGAGAGAACAGAGAACGGAGAAAGGAGAATTATTGAGAGCTTGGATGCTTTTGCTGTGTATTACTTTAGTAGGCCATTTGTGCTGAATTTTGGTGTCTCTATAGCCTCTGGCTTTGTTATATCCTATCTCCACCGAGCACTTGTTCAGTCTGAACTTGTATGTTTAATTTGTGCTCTTGTATACACAGTGCCTATTAGTACACGGGCCCTGTCTGTGGAATTTTGTGTATATTTCGTCGTACACTCAGTAATACTGTGGATTTTCCCTTTTGTGAATTTGCCTCTGAGCAAATAGCCCCTGTGTGGTATATATATTGTGGAATATATGCGTCCATTTGGACTTGACACCGTAAGTACTTTAGTATTTGTATAGATACTGCTATCCTTTCTTGTTAAACTTAAGTACTTTAGTATTTGTATAAGTCTTATTATCTGTTCTTGTTAAGCTAATAAATTGTTGTAAAATAAAATCTGCTGGTTTTGGTTACTTTTTTGTGCGGCTAAACTGTCCTGTATTTCGAACAAGCCATCTCTTTATAATACAGACAGTTTGGGTCGTAACACTGAAAGATGTATACATCCAGCACGTGTATGTCTTCAATCCGCCTTTCATCCAACTTGACCTTGAGACAGCCGTGCACACAGCTATAGAAGCTTTCCCAGGCATAACAATTAAGGGCGGTTTTTTCCCCCATTATACCCAATACATCTGGAGGCGCGTACAACATTTAGGTTTGGCCAGTCTGTACCAGACGGATGACGACCTGTACCAATTTATAAGACGAGCGGCAGTTTTACCATTAGTGTTCAGAGACCTAGTTAAAGATGTGTGTCTTCGAGCTAAGGTAGATTCTGCAAACACTGCCCCAGCTCCATTCTTTCCAGGCTATGTCAATAAAACTTGGATAGTGGATCAAGAGACATGGAACCACTATGACACAAAGGGACCAAGCACTACAAACCATTTGGAGGTCTGGCATTGAAGGCTAAATCCCTTGATGAAGAAAGGCCATCCGAACATTTTTGAGTCCACCGCCATGGTTAAGACCGAACAAGCCGTAAATAAGGTGAATATTTTGCAGCTTGAAGGTAGGGCAGCTTTCCAATTAAGATACACAAACATAGAAAACTGGATGCCAGACTGACAGACCTTAAAATGAAATTTGAGAGTTACTTTTATGAGTAGAGGAAACAAAAGTACTTGAGGTAAACCACCGGCAGTTGGCCAACGACTAACAAACTTTCCAACGTTTGGCATTCAGATATGCACATACTTCAACGACCGCCCACCAACCCAGATAGAACAGTTGGTAGAGTTTTCGCTAAGGGGAGGCGGTAGATTCTAAGGCCTTAAAAGAGGAAGTTGTAACTTCCTCGCTTGACGTTTAGCATGGAGACTGGTTGACCCAAATCAGTATAATGGCTTGTGTGGGGCGCCTTACCTGCCTTCGGTAAGGCGTCTCAGTGAAGCAGCACTAAATAAAAGAGCGGTGGAAATCCGTCCTGCAACAAGGAGGCACATTGCATGCACTCCAAGGATTCTTTCATTGTCATATGACTAAACAATTGTTAAGTACGACGTTAAACCCCAACCACGCACTCACTGAATCACTCAGTTACTCACTCACTAAACGACAGCCCCAAAAAACCGGGGGGAAATCCATGAAATCGGGAGAGGTTTCAAATTCCCAGCCCACAGGATTGAAGCGCAGTCTTCCTTAGTGATAATAGTACACATGTGGACGCAGATAGCAGCCTCTTCACACATTAGTTAATATAGTTTTACATTTGAGGGCTTGGAGTGCATGATGTAATGTGCCTCCTTGTTGCAGGACGGATTTCCACTGTTCTTTTATCTTGTGCTGCTTCACTAAGACGGCTTACCGAAGACACGTAAGCCCGCCTCCCGAACCATTATACTGACACAAATCAACCAGTTCTTGCGGTATCCCCTTCATGCTGAACACCAAGCAAGGAAGTTACAACTTCCTCTTTTAATATCTCAGGTGTGAACCGACCCAGGATTGAGCCTGGATCTACCGTCTGCTGAAGCGGACGCTCTATTGAGGGTTTGGATATATCCTACGTGTAAATGTATATATATTCGCCAGTCTGATCCCCATGTCCTAATAAATCACTCTACTCAAGATTATTTATTGATGTGACTGGTGTATAACTATATCTCACTTACACGACGACGGCGGCACACGATTAGTTCTGCGATGTAAAAACACTATGGACGTACAGTACGTGCGAATGTCTGACTGCAATCTGCGGATAGTCGTGGGTTTCTGCCGGTCTTTAAGTTCTCACCATAATGCTGGCCACCCTCGTAAAAGTGAAATATTCTTTGAGTACGGTGTAAAACACAAGTGAAATAAATAAATACATAAAAAATAAATAAGGATACACACAAACTCAAGATGAGTAGTAGGGGGGGGGGGGTGAGGGGATAGTGCAAATTGAATTTTCCATACGCTTACATGGACTAACAGAAAGAATGATTGAACCAGTAAATCAATTTACTAAAATATGTGATTAACCACATCTATTCTGTGGGAAAAGAACTTACCTTGACTAATGGCAGTTTTGGCAAGTATACATGCACACGTCAAAGCGAGTAACTCGCCCAAAGTTACATGGACCGTCATCTTCACACCCTTACACCGTTCTGTGTGTAGACCACATTGCTTATAGTCAAAATGTACAGATGTATATAAATATATATAGTATTCTACCAACAAAATCAGGTCGAGAATATGTCTTCCTGCTCTAAATTTTAAATGTGCTGTGTATGCGTGCGGCCAAGCGCATGGGACTTCAACAAAAAGTTCCCGCCGAAAGAGAGTAATCCATTACATAATAAAGAATACATTGGAATATTTGCACACGTATATGCTATTGAGCAAATCACATTTTCAAATATACTTCACAGCTTTTGACTGAGGTTTTATTAATTATTTACTCTTCTTTGTAGTTACTTTCACATAGTACATGTGCAATACGTTAGGTTACCATAGTAATTCGTGCATTTATTTCTATGTGTGTCTCCTGCCGTAATTGATGCAGGTTGCAACACATCGTGACGTCACTTCACGCATTGCTATTGTGGAATTTTGGGTAACGATCTGATATATTGCTAAAGACCACATGCCCATGTCGATAAATGGAGCAAAAAATTTATTTCATCGTGGGTTTGGGGATATTTCCTCCCAAATCCCCGGTTTAGCCGCTTTAATTGTGACTGTTGATGGGCAGATCGTTGACAAGAGATAAATATCAGACAAGATTGAACAGGGTCTAAAATATGAGCCTATACCCACAAAAAGAGAAAATGCTTTTTAGATGAGATATAAAGACATTATTTTTTTACGAATTTCCCACGTACCACCGGAGAGGAAGCCAGCATGAGCTGGACTTGAGCTCGCATCAACACGGATTGGTGAAAGTCTCGGAGGTCACTTTGCTGCGCCAGTCCCGTGTCCATGTTAGTACAGTCCAGTTATTATCTAAGACAACGCTGTGATTGATCCTGTGGGCATTCTAGTTTCCTTAATTAATAAAACTGACTACCAAATTGTCCGTTAAATATTCTTAAATGTGGCGTTAAACAACAATGGGAATGTTTCGCCTTAGAACTCTTTTATCGCTAAGGTTAAAAAAGTTCGACTGTACCATGTGACTTGTCAAAAATGCTAAAAGAAAAGACCTGTAAGAATAGAAGTAGGCATCACTAAATAGACCACTTCAAACTATACATAAATATACTTTCATTTACTTCATTTTTCAGATTTTTTGTGAAAAGACTTCAAGGCGTTCAAACATTTGAATTCCAAGTGGGCTTTATGAACCATACTATGAGAGTTAAGGTAATCATTGAATGCGGAAATAACTTTTTAACCCGTGAGTAAAAGATTACTGAAAGATTGTTTCCAAAACCCCTACCTTCTGGTGAACATCAGGAAGTAAGATGATGTGATATTAGAGTTTCTGGATACCGTCAGTATGGCTCCAAAAGCTCACCATAATATTATTTCAATACCTATCAACATTCTTGAGTAAGTCTATATAATTAATTGAAAGCATTTTAACGCATAGTTTATAGGTGTCTTTACTTCATAGTTTAGCTTTCCTTTGCTTTAAGCAACTGTTATTGATCACATTTACTGCAACATTGACGTCTGACAAAGGTTTCACAAGAAAAGTTATTTAGAATAGATAAAAGATGGAGAAGATTGAAGAGCCTAGCGTTTGGAAACTTGGGAAGTTCCTGAGAAAAGAGAGGTGGTTCTCTGGAACACGATGAGATAAGTGACCGGTAAATAATGTCAGTAAAGGTTGTGTAAGACTTTTCCCAATTCACATGACACTGTCGCACTGTTTTTACGTCAGTATCCTAATGGTTAGAGCGTCCAACTCGAAGTCAGGAGACCCCAGCATCAAACCCGGGACAGATCATACCAAAGACTTTGAAATGTTACTTGTTCCTACCTTGTTTGGCGTTCAGTCTTCAGAGGTTAGAACAAGAAAACATGACTGGTTGTCCCGGTGTCGGTATCATGTGAATAGGTGAGGTGTGAGGTCTTGTGTCTTCAGCATGGTTCTTCAGTGGCGGCAGCACATTAGCGGCACGGACTCCCAAGAAGATACAATATATGTACACAAACATAATGACTCCTCGTCGTCATATGATTGAAATAAATGTTAAATGAAATTTTTTATCCAGATTTGCTCAACAAGTGAGTGTTTAGTATTAACATTATTGAGTTATGGTTTCCTGCATTTTTTCAGAGCGATTGGTTCTCCAAATCTGGCGGATCGGAAAAGCTTTGATGTGATTGGTTAACATAGGTCACATGGTCACTAGCCTGTTGGGTATAAATAAAGAAGCTTTCAAAGCATTTGCAGATGGTGGCGTGCATCATCTCTTTTCAAGGCTTGGAAAAAGCCAAATTTATATTTTCACGTTCACGCATTGGTAGATAACACACGGCATCTTAAACGGTAAACACTTTACTACATAACTGCATTAGTCATACTGATTACTACATTCGTACACCCCGTAGTGAACACCACTGTATTGAGTGTTAAATTAAAGTAGATCTTGGACATTTTATGTCAGTAAAATACCGTAGTTTGATATGGGGAACAAGGTTAGTGAGACTTGTGCCCTCTCCCACTACGCTCAATACTAAGCTTAATGCATCAGAACACATTATATATTAAGGTATTTGCGTGGGAAGGTCTGCCAGAAACCTGCGGATGGTGGTGGGTTTCCTCCAGGCTCTGCCCGGTTTCCACCCATCATAATGCTGGCCGCCGTCGTATAAGCGAAATATTCTTAAGTACGACGTAAAACGCCTATCAAATAAATACATAAATAGAATTTTTACCAGTGTTTTTTTTACCAGGTATTTGTACCAGTGAATTTGTGAGATATTACAAATCCTCTTGGGTCTTCAGTGTTTATATCAGAATAAAGAGGTATGCGTTACAGCTAGTAATCTGTTTTCTTGAGAAGGACCCCTAGTGGCCAGTGGCCGTGATCAATCCTCCCTTCGATTAGATTAATGGTGAACGCCAAGCCAGGAAGCTACAACTTCCTCTATCAAGGTCTCCGGTATGACCCGACACAGAATTGACCCTGGATCTAGCGCTTCCGAAGCGGACGCTCTACCAACTGAGCCATCGGGGCCGGAAATATATACTGAAGACACCTGTACTAAATAAATACCTTTATACCGCGATCATGAGCGTTTATACAGAATGAACTGGCGTAACTCTGGACTTGTATATTTTGTGAAATGGCTTATTACATTTTACTTGGTTTGTGCTTAAAGTTGTAGTTATAGGTTTTTCGATTTGCAGATGTGCGAAGGAGCTTGCAAGCCTAATCATTATCCAGCAAACATCGACAAGGGTTCAACAAGGGTGCACAGTTCAGTCGCCGGAAATGAAAGTTTGACAGAAAACTTAAGGATTATAGAACTCACTCCATGATATCACAAATGGCTTTAGAGAAAGAAATAAAAGGTATCATCGTCGCGAGAAAGAGTGGTGACATCGGGCGAGTGACATCCACACATACGCCAGAAGAAATAGGTCTTCAATCATCCATGAGTTTTCGTTCATGTTACTGCTGGTGACCTGTTGAGCAAGTTACATGAATGGTCCAGTGCGTACATACATGTTTGTGCGGACTGGACATACAAGCTATGCTGAAGTGAACCTGAAATGTTCCCTTGTGAACATTGGACTGGGACAAAGGAAAAAGGTGCTCAAAGCGGAAAATGTCGAAACAAAGTGAAAGCAATGACCTCGTCCACAAAAAGGAAGCAAAACAGAAAATGCACTGAATTTTGAAGACTTTATTTTAGGGTGGGCGAAGACGATCCTTCAGCTGGGTTAAAGGTGCACGCCAATGGATTGTCTTTGCTGCGATCCACTACTGGATTGCCTAATGGTATTTCCAACCAGTCGAAGGAGTTTCTAGGTAAGCTAATTCTTACCTCAGTCGTAAAGAAAGCTCTTAGCATTAGGAGATTTACTTATCATTGAAAGGAAGTCTTTTCCTCATCGCACCAATCAAAAAAAAAATAATAAATAAATTAATAAGAATCAAATAGGTATACCATATTGTACATTCTTTTCCTGACAGGATATATCATGAACCAAGATAAAACAAAGAACCTGTGCATGTATGTAAGTGAAATAGTCTTGATTACGGCGTAAAACACCAAACAAATAAATACATAAATGAAGAAAAAAATAAAAAAATAAATAATTAAATAAATAAGCATGATCAAATAAATACAGCATGTGGTATGTTCTTTTCCTTACAAGCCATGAACCAGGATAAGAGAAAGAACACGGGTTTATCCCTTTTGGCACAACAGTTTCGTGCGGCTCTCACTAAGAAGATGATGCACATCTGGAGAAACCCCATTGTCACAATAGCACAGACTTACCGATTGTCTTCACCATCCTGGGCCTGGTGGCGGGTGCATCCTTCCAGAGAGTTTAACACACCATCCTCCTCTGATGCCCTCTGGAAAAAACGTGGTAGCTTACTAGAACAGCTGTCAAGAGCAGGAGCGGTTGATGTCAGGAGCATGTTCTTGTCCCAACTGGCCGGAACGGCATCACGACCGAAGAATGTGAAGTACATGGAGACTTATTTTTAAGAAGAGATGGGACTAGAGCTAGGTATACCCCCGTTTATCAAGCGCTACTTGATTTGTGTGGCGTTTGAAGACGGAGGAATTAGACAGGAATGGGCGCTCTTGCAACTGACGGGCTACTTCAACGGTCAGGGCTATCATACCCAGGCTGTCGTGTTCACCCTTATGACGAATACTCTTCTGAAATACTCTGTCAATCCCGAAACCAACTTGATCGTCGTTAACCATCCTCTCCCAGACGTAAACCACGTTCCTTCTAGATCATCCTTAGCCGCCGGTTTCAACGTGGGTTTCTTCGTGGTGTTTAGAATGTTCGTTCATGGTTAGCTGCAATGTCATTTTCCTCATGTAGAAGCGAGTAAGCCAAGCCAAACAGATCCAAATAGTAAGCGGGCTTGGACCAATCACACTGGATCTGGGACTACACCATGTTCTTCTTACCTTAGCCATGCAGGGCGACGTGTTCTCAGGAAATATGCTCAGCTACATGTTTGCGATCCTCCTAGTCTTTGGCTGGGCCGTCTTGCCTTATATCTAAGCCCTCAGGTTTCTCTTCCGCACTCCACCAGGTGCATTGTTGGACTCGTCACGGTCAACTTTCTCGTAGGTAAGATCTTCTGTCAAAGGTGAAAGGTTGACTAAAATTTCATTCACATGGACGCCTCACGAACAAAATTGTCTTAGATGTGACTGAATGTTATCCATCGAGCTTGTCTAAAACCTAAATAATTTATTTCATTTAGTTTTATTGGCAATAAACGATTGGCAGCGAAATCCTTCGAACAGGTGTAGAAGTCGTTTAGAAAGTAGATTAAGCAAGCGTATTATCGTTATTAGGGATTACACTTTCTGAATATAGCACAGATTCTAGTGCTGAAAATTGGCTGAGACCACTGCGGGTTTCGAATCAGGGACCTCAGAGCCAGACACCAAATCGCCAGCCATACAAGTCAACCTCCTAGACCACAAGGCCAACAGGCCTCCCACAAAGATTAAAGGTGGTTGACCGGTAGACTTTACGACAAACATTAATTATCCCTCTGATGATCAGAAATGACATAGCTCCCTTGGGTGAATATATCAAACAGGAAAATATGCCTAATAACTGTCATACTCTTACTCAATCCACTTTTTAAATGTCATCTGTATCTGTCTGAATATTCACCGATTTGATACCTGATTCTGAGGTCGCTAGTTTGAAACCCACAGCCAGTTTTCAGTACTAGTATCTGTGCAATGACCAGAAAGTGTAATCCCTAAAAACGATAATACTCTTGACGAAATCTTTACAGGTTTTCATGAAGTTTTTTGTCGTCCCCCTTGCCTTAAGACATATTTCACTCGTGGGGAGCTAGGGGAGGGGCTCTCCTTATAATCTGACATGAAGTTCGTTTGGGGTTCCTTGCCTTCCACCAGTAAGTTCAACTTTCTTTGCAGGTACCCATTTTCTATGTAAAGCTATGCGGCGTTAAATAAATCCTTTTGGATCCAAGCAAGAAGTTGCCGCTGTATTATGAAATTCTTGCTATCTACGTGTAGTAGATGATCCACGATCCGAACTTTAGACAATAGTCACTCAAAAATTGTTGATTTTGGTCAATTGTTGCTAGGAGTGGATCGTCAAGATTGCTGGTAATTGTACATTAACTATTTCTGTAGCAATTCGGATTGGCTAACCCAGACCTCTCTGTAATATGGCCAATTGATTAAAAAATAAATTTCGCGCTGTGTTTCCTCGGTTTTTCCTTGACAATTATTTTTCCATATCTCAACCTACAGTGGGGAGATATGCCGTGTAGATGGGATCACAAGGTGTCCTCTGTTTCACCATTGTCCTGCTCATAGAGTACGGAATTATCCGGAAATGTTTCGACTTGTTTCGGACACTTCCTGAATATCCACCAGATATTAGATGGGAACCCGGAGAAGAGGACATGGCTGCGGAGCGGACACAGATTAACCCTTCACATCCAAAACACCAAACAGGCAGTGTGATCTTTCATAACATCAGCAAGTTTTACGGCAACCAGTTGGCGGTGAAGAAATTATGCTTGGGTGTAGCACAGGAAGAGTGTTTTGGCCTCCTCGGGCATAACGGAGGCGGGAAGACGAGCACGTTCATAATGTTGACCGGGGAAGAAAACGTATGCAAAAGGTGATTTGAGTTTAGTGTACACAGTAAAACGGTTTTCTTAAGTTCGCCAACATATCTAATTTAGCTCAGTTAGTTTTCTCAAAGTGATTCGCATATGTGGTTTAAGGGTGAAAGTGGTATCCTCGGTTTCTTATTAGGCTAATACACGAATACAAGACTTACAGCATAGAAAGGAAAACCACAGCAGCGACGAGAATGTGATGACTACCAAATACTTGTAATCACAGATAGCAAATTAGTAGCAAATTACACGCCATTTATGTTGTTCTTGCAGGTGCAGCAAAGTGTGGGTTACTGCCCTCAGTTTGATGCATTGATTGATCAGATGACGGGCCGAGAGACGCTGACAATATACGGCCGTCTCCGCGGGATTCCGGAATAGACACCGAACATTGCCAGTGAGCTGATGAAGACACTGTGGTTTGATGAACATGCCAACAAAGAAACACAATTCTACATGTTTGTACTGTAACCTGTTTTGACTTTTTTTATATCGAAAACACCTTTCCCGCGTTCAAAGATACACAAAACGTATGATTTGTAATTCTTAATATAAAGTTTAGGATGTCCTTGTAAGGAACCTACGGATGGTCGTGGGTTTCCCTGCGACTGTGTCCGATATCCTCCCACCATAATGGTGGCATCCATCGAATAAGTAAAACAGCCTTGAGTACGGAGTAAAACACCAATCAAATAAATAAATAAATAAATAAATAAATCGATAAAAAAGTAAGTTGGTATATTTTACCGTTAAAGAAATTTCTGAAAATTTTCTTACACTGAATAAAAATATGAACAAAATATGGGGATAACCTTGATTTACTGATTTTATTTATTCGTGTTTAAAGCCGTGTTCGAGAATATTTCGCTTACAAAGCGGTGACCAGTATTATGGTGGTAGGAAAATTGGCAGATGATTTTGAGAGTTGAGCTATTACCCCAAAATGTAATTTAAAAAGTTTTAGCCGTAATTTTCTTTACTTTCCATTTCATGAATCATTCAGCACGACTATTCCAAGATCAAATCCAAGATGAATGTACCATTCGTCAAGAAAACAAAGGACGTGATAACTGCCAGACATCCGGAGATATCCGCAGACAACCGATTATATCTGCATATCCCATATAAACAGTGACCGTCATCTTTACTATTGACTTTTGAACACATTTTTACCCTGAAATATTACCCAAGTTGTCCAATTCTGTTAGACGTCGGTCAAAGTTTTTCTGTGACCCAATCAGAAAGATTGTAGTATTGGTTAAACAGATATTTTACGGGTACTGATTTGGATTAATCCAATTATGTTCTCCGAAATGTTTTTTTCATTATTTTCGGACTCCATGCATTGAAGACAGTTTCTTTTTTACCTTTGCCACACTTGTCTTTCAAGTTACCTAATCTCGTAAAATCTCGTCTGCTTTGTGTTACCTGGTGTTCAGGCGTTCTGAAGTCTCGCGAGGTTTCTGAGAGAGAAGGCTTGGGCTCTCGCAAAGTTTTACCTTTGCTGCATGCTGTGGAGCGTGCATGCTGTTATTGTATGCGGAAGTTTTTCACTGTTCCGTTACAGGACTTTGCGGTGAATCCCAGGTAACGCGAGATAGTGGTATGTTATGCGAGACTAAGTTGTGAGAGGAGATTGTTGAGAAGGAAACAACGTGATGACCTCAAATTCTAGATCGTTATTTTTCCAGCGGTGGGACAAAGCGTAAACTGAGCACGGCAGTAGCTCTGATAGGGGATCCGCCCGTGATATTCCTGGACGAGCCGACCACAGGAATGGATCCGGGCGCACCCTCATTCTGACGTCACACAGGTCAGGGCAGACTTTTCAGACATATCTTAGTTCAGCTATATTCATTGTGCTTTGACATAAGAGAAATCTTGGGAGTACTGATATTTCATCTTTTCTACAACTGAACTGACACGGCATGGAAACTTGATTATCGATATCCCACAGAGGATCTTCAGTAACGATATTAACAATTCACCCAGGAGCTTTAATATCGATATAAACATTTGGCCTACGATCTTGAATATCGATCGTAACATTTGACCAAGAATCTTCAGTATCGATCTCAACACTTGAACAAGGAAATTGAGTATAGATATTACCATTTGACTTAAGATCTTGAGTACGTGTACCTCCTGTAAACAATAGTCGCTGTGTGTTCAAGTCCAGCTCATGCTGGCTCCTCTCCGGGCGTACGTGAGAAGGTCTGGCAGCAATCTGCGGATGGTCGTGGGTTTCCCCCGGGCTTTGCCCGGTTTCCACCCACCATAATGCTGGCCGCCGTCGTATATGTGAAATATTCTTGAGTACGGCGTAAAACACCAATCAAATAAATAAATAAATGTAAACTATAGAGAATGGAACTGTCGTCAGTATTGTCAGTAAGTCACAATAATTTGATATATTTTTTACAAAGCAAAGGTTACTCACGAATAGTATCCAGTTGTAAACATAAAAATCATACTGATTTGATATTAAGGCGTTTGAATGTTTAAATCAAAGGGAGATAACTCATTTAACGCAACATGCATATCGATCGATATTTTATTATAATCTTACGTGTTTGTGTTTCGTTTCAGCATGGAACAATGTGACGCCCTTTGTACGCTACTAGCCATCATGGTGAGCGGTCAGTTCCTCTGCTTAAGCAACCCTCAGCACTTGAAGAACATTTTCGGACAGGGATATACCTTTATGGCACGAGTGGAATCGTCCCACACCGAAGAACTAGAACATTTCATAGAACACAAATTCCTGAGACATTACAAAATGGACTCGTGCACGGGGTACGTCAGCTACCAATTGACTGACCCTAGCCTGCCGCTTTCGTATCTTTTCGGAACTGTCGAGAAATCCAGAGAACAGCTCAATCTGGAGGTCTATTCTGTCGTTCAGACAACTGTCCACCAAGTGTTTCTCAATTTCACCATAAACCAAATCGTTTCAGGGAAACAGGCAAAAAGAACTGCTGTTGCACTTGCTGTTGTTGTTGTTGCCGTTCAAAGTAAATTATCTGGAATTGAAATTCGATATCTTTAGAGAAATCATATCAGTCTTAATTGTTGCTGCTGTTCTGATAATATACTACTCATGTCTCTAAAAAAGACGAGCTTTGTGTCAATTTTAATCACTAAAAGCTAACAGTGCAGAAATAATTGTTGCTCTGTAGCGGCAGTTGTGAGAGTAAGGGAAGGAATCACCCCCAAATGTGTCAAGTTGACGGAACATTTACTGTTGTTCACTCGCGCATTTAATCTTCTCTCGGAAAAATCGATGTCAACCGCATGTTCGCACAAATTTATTTATTGTACATTTGTCGTAGGATATTTTGTACGTCACTATTAACGTACCGTTGTCTTATATATGCGATATCGTACAAGGAGGTCATTTTTGTGAAAGTGGCCGCTGTTCTTCTGTTGGCCTAAGAAAAAAGTTCATGGTAATAACACGAATTGACACAAAAGGACATGCTCGGGTTCTGAACTGTACCTTACTGCGTTCGCTACCTTGATAACTCACCAACTGCTATTACACATGCTCGGAAACTGTGATTATATTTCGTGAACAGTCGTCATTGCCATGGACCCTTTTTTGTTCGGAGAGTTCATTGCAGCGATCACACTGTTGACGTCGATTTATGCTAGAGAAGATTTAATGCTCGTGTGAACAGCTGTAAATGCTCCTTACCTTTAATTTGACACATTTGGGCTGTTTCCTTGGGTAACGTCAACAACTGTGCACCTAGATAGGAGTTATCCCACTCCGCAACTAGTTGCTCTGTTCTGGTTTGTGAAGGTGTTTTTGTTGTGACCATTGCTAGATCCGAATGTTTTTGCTGGTGTTGTTCTTGGTGTAACCACTTTTTTGTTGATCCCATTGTTCATGGTGTGGCAATTGTTCGTGGTGTGGCCATTGTTCATGATGTGGCCATTGCTATGTTGTTACCGTTAATGGCATGTTTTAACTGTGGGCCTTTTGCTGTTGTTGTCGTCCATGCGGTGATTAGTGTTTTGAAAAACAGAACTGATATATCATGTAGCATATAAATTCTCGTATGGGCGTATGTATGTGTGTATGTATGTATGTACGTATGGTTGCGTTTTTATGCAATACTTAGCAATTTTTCAATCATATAACGTCGAGGACTCATTAAGTGTGTATGTACATGTAGTGTGTCTCCTGGTGGCACGACGTGTCTATGCCGCCAAAGTGCTGCCATCACTGAAGTATCATGCTCCGTGGCCGAGGTGGTTAGCGTGTCAGCGTGGCGCAATGACCCAGGATCCTCTCACCAATACTGTGATGGCTGTGAGTTCAAGTCTACCTCATGTTGGCTACCTCTCCGGTCATTTGCGGGAAGGTCTTCAGCAACCTGCGGATCGTTGTGAGTTCCCCTGAAGTCGTCCCAGTTTCCTTCCACCATAATGCTGGCCGATGTCATATACGTGGAATCAGCGTAAACACCGATCAGATATATAGATAACAGACTTGGGTTATACCTGAAGTTACTTGAAGTGGGCAATCCATTAATTTCACACTGCTGAGTTGCTTGTGAAACATTGAACATACTGAACGCCGACCATTGGTGATATGTGACCTTAAGCAGCATATGCCATTAAAACATTTTTCGAACATTTTTTGGTTTTTGTTTTTCATTCATGATCAATTTTATTGTATAGGCCACAAAACAGCTACGTAACAAGGCGAATTACCGACATAATAACGTTATATAAATACAGTTTGCTACAGTTAAAATATAAGATCTGTGGGGCAGGTACCATAAAACCATTTTTGACTTGAAGATAAATATTAAACGACTTTTGGACTCCCACGAGTACGGAAAACATCTACACGATTTTTTCTAGGACAATTCCGTCACAATATCAGTTTTCTTCATTATAGGACAGAGACTTTTAGGAAGCCTTTAAGTCCGAATTAAACCGCTTCGGTGGCGTAATGGCTAGAGCGTCCGCCTCGAAGTCGGGAGACCCGGGATCAAAACCTGGTATGGGTCATACCAAAGACTAAAAATGATACTTACTGCTACCTCGTTTGGGGTAGCACTGACAGGTTACCTCAGCATTGAGAGGTTAGAGTAAGGAAACAGAGCTGGTTAGCCCTGTGCCCCCATAATTTGACTGGGTTAAATGTCGTGTCTGGTGTCTGCAGTTTGATACTTTCAGTAGTGGCACCACTTTGACGGTATGGACTCGCCCTGCAACAGGAAGACAATATATGTACGCACACCTAATGACTCCTCGTCGTCCTATGACTGAAACATTGTTAAATACGACGTTAAACCCCAAGCATACATACAAGTCCGAATCAAACCAAATATCGCTTTCTGGGATCACGGGCCCATATTCTGAATAAGAGTAAATTGTTCCTGTGTGTTTTTGTTTACGTGTTAAGAAGTCCCACGAAAATGTATTCACTTCTTATTTTCATTGGTGTTTTACGCCGTACTCAAGAATGTTTCACTTATATGACGGCGGCCAACATTATGGTGGGAGGAAAGCAAGCAGCGTCCGTTGGATCTAAGCGTCGAAACACACATACGTATACTCGCGAAAACCCACAGTCATCCCGCAAATTTCTGGCAGACCTTCCCATGTACGACCGGATAGGAAAGTCTCACAAAAACTCAGACAGTTTAAATTAGTGTCTGACACATATACCTCCAGCTCCGCTTTGGATATGACTGATTCTTTGCATCTCAAAGTGAAAATAAAAGTGACCTGCATGTATACACACAACTATTTTTACGTTCCAATGAGTGACCTACTTGTGCGTAAAAGGCGTCACTGTAAGCTCGACTATAACTGTGTACAGAATAACAATAATTTATAGTATGTGATGGATGGTCTTTGGAGGGTGTCGATTGGTTTGGGTTGGCGCGTGGGTGAGTGTATGTGTGTTGAGGGACCAGTGTGGAGCGGATGTAAGCATGATCTGTACAAAAGACCGCAACGGTAATATTTGCTCGGAAATGTTCCTTACTAGAAAAGTTATTGACAGTAAACGAAAGAGGTTAATAATATTTTCTGCAAACTTTCATTTTGTCAGAGAGCCAGCTGATATCTGATAATATCGCTTGATTATACCAAGTTTGTTCAACTGAGTTCAATAAAGTCACAAGTTATTTATATATGTATACCTTAGTAACGGCAAACTTAAAGCCGTTTTCAGCGTTTATGGATGGATTTAGCTGGCCGGGAATGGTTCGTAGCCGAGTGGTTCAAGCGC
The DNA here is from genome assembly GCF_032854445.1 of Liolophura sinensis. NCBI lineage: Eukaryota > Metazoa > Mollusca > Polyplacophora > Chitonida > Chitonidae > Liolophura > Liolophura sinensis. The sequence goes on from NC_088307.1 coordinate 11,942,790, forward strand.
ATGCCTAAGACATGCCAGGTGCTGGTTCAAATCCTGGCAAGGACAGGGAATTTGAAGATTCGCCCACTCTAACTGTTCGTGGATGAGTACTCTTCTTCGTGGACTTTCTTGAAGACTACTTGTCTTTCACAAATATTCTGTGCATATTTATACCTCCTGACACGTGGAAAAAAAATTATCAATAACTTGTAACACACGCATGGCTTGTGTCACCCCTTAAAACTTAGTATCGTCCTTTAAAGGATGCTCTCTTATTAGTGTTTACCAAAAACCATACACTAAATGGGCGGAAATAATTAAATAATTAGACACACACACACACACACACACACACACACACACACACATACATACACACATACATACATACATACATAGATACACACATATATCTTATCTTCAAAAAATGTGCAAAGAATGAAAGCTGATGTCATGTAAGAGTGAAACCATGTCAACCGTATTCTAAACAAATAAATTTACATTTCAAACTTGTACTTCATCACCATCTTGTCTTTAAAAAATAAAGGAAATTAAATCATTGTTCAACGCGTATTTTTAGCAGATCAGATAAAGAGATTCGTTTTAATGTACTGATTGTACACCGGTGAAGACAGAGAATAAATTCGTTTTGCATAAAACATACAATCTGTGTAAGTCTGCTTCGGGTTTTACGTCCTACAATACGATACAGTGTAAAAAAAAAACACATAAATTACGATATTAAAAGATAATATATATTATATATTTAATATAATATTAAAAGTAATCGTGTGGAAAACATACACACGTTGTTTATCTCAGGTACACGTTAACAGCAAGAACTATGCAACAGCACAATAATGTGCACTTTGTACAACATGTGTTCATGTACGTACACTTTAAATGAGTACCAAACTATCTACCTCTAATACACATCAAGTTTACATCGCGAGCTACACATACACTTTTGTACAAAAAAACCACATACTTTCTGAGAATAAACCACCCTCTTTAGCGTAAATGCATGACGTGAGGCTGCCGTGGGTTCCGACGGACGTGAGGCTGCGATGGGTTCCGGCAGACGTCAGGCTGCGGTGGGTTCTGACTGACGTCAGGCTGCGGTGGGTTCCGACGGTCTGCTAAGTGCCCGGATCAGCTTCTGCCAGAACATGTCTCTGCTCAGTTCACAGTCAGACCAGTCTATGTATATCTTGTCTCGCATCAGAAGCATTAGTCGGTTCGTCATGTTACGGTACTGAATGTCTCCTAGTTTCACTAGGATAAGAATCTCTCTCCTTTCATCGAGAAGCTTGTGCTGGGCCATTTTTAACTCCCATTCACACCATTCGCTGGCAGCGAAGCTATCAGAAAGGACGAGAATAACTTTCCTGCTGGCCTCCATGTTAACCATGATATTGTCTACAATGTCGGTTCCAGGTATAAAGTCCCTGTCGTACAAACATAGCTTAAATCCTTCCCTATCTTCCACCCTGGCTAAGAGTTCCTGGATCACCCAGTTCCGGTCTGTGGCACTATAAACGACGAAGGCGTCATAATCGTACTCTTCCGTGTTCTCGATTTCCGTGTATCCTTTGAGTTTGGAACGTGTAAGGAAACAGCAGTAGCTAATGTGCATCCTGTAACGAACAAACACAGTCACAGTAATCGCAATTACGACGGCAGCCGTACCCAGGGACGCGCCAAGTATTAAGGGCAAGTTTAACTTCTTCACAGTACAAGATTCTACTGTAGGATTGAAGGACAGCAGGTTCTTATGTTTCCATTCTTTCGGCGAGTAACATTTGTAACATGTGTGGTTCAGAGCCACGATGGTTACGTTGGTGGTTCGAATCCAATTCCTGAACCACATTAAATCGCAGGTGCAAGCGAAAGGGTTGCCGGCTAGATTCAATTTCTTGAGGTTGGCCAAGAGATATTTAGGAAATGAATATTCGGAAATCGTAGAAATTTTATTAGAGTCCATGTAAAGTTTTTCCAGTTTCTTGGCCTCTGTGAATACACCAGGCGTCCAATCACTGATACTATTACTGGAGGCAATCAATTCTCTCAATGAAGGAAGAACCCTAAACAGAGGTTCAAGTAGACGTTTATAGATACGCATGTTTTCTATTATCAGTCGTGTGAGCTTAGAGAGCGGAGAAAAAAGTTCCTTTAAATCAGGGTTGTTGATGTCCATAATATTATCCGTCAAATCAAGCACATCCAGGTTTGGACACAGTTTGAAGAAGTTTTTAGTGTCGGCAGTGATGAAATGAAAAGCGTTTACTGAGAGCTCCAAATAACGTAAGGAGGAGCTATTAAAAGCGAAGCTGGAAGTCTGGCGGATATAATTATGCTTAAGATAAAGTCCTTCTAATTTGGGCATTTCCCTAAACAAATTATTTGCGAGACTTCTAATGTAGTTAAACTTCAACTCTAAGTATTTAAGGTTTCGTAGACCGGAAAAGTCCTCTTTCGCTATCTCCAGAATTCGGTTATATCCAAGTCTTAGCATCCAAAGTTTTGGGTAGACGCTGTCATCAGGCGAGGTCTCTTTGAAAAGTCGTGGGATTTTCCTGAAATTGTTCCAACGCAGCCCAAGAAAAGTTAAATTCCTGAAGCCTTCAACGTCCTGTAAATAGGTAATGTTGTTGTACGTCAGAGTCAACATGGTCAGTTCTCCCAGCTGTGACAGAGCCTGACCCGAGAACGTCAAAAACTTGTTGTTACGTAAACTCAAACTTCTTATTTTTGAACCTAATAAACAGTCCAAAAGATAAGAAGAGAAAGTCTTGAAGTCCATGTTATCCAACTTTAGTACGGACACATTGGAAGAAGCGATATTACAGAATGCCATTTTTAGCTCTTCAAAGTATATACGGTTATTCCCGCTCAGGTCTAATTCTGCTCCTTGGCAGAATTTCAATCCGAGAAATACATCTTTTTCGATGTGGGTTATCTCCGAGTGTGACAAGTTTAGACATGACAGGGAAACGTTAGTTACGTTAGTCAAAGTCTGTTTTGTCAGCGTTCCCAACGACGCGCGTAAAACCGTGACAGAAGTCACGTAAGCAGGAGGCACTGGGATGTACGGTATGTTACCAGTGCACTTCATTTCTCTCTTCGACTTAGTGCATTTACAGAAAGCTGACAGAGGACAACTGTTGTCAAGATTTGCAGGTTTCTGGTCGAAGCCACATTGTAAGTCATCACTGACACCATCTTTCATCCTTGTGATATGCAGACTAGAGAGGAATTCCTGGTCCCCAGTATCTGCAAGTGTCAGCCCAGCCTGTGCATTAACCAATGTGCTGGTTCTCGTCTTGCCAATGCTACCATGGTTAGAATCCACGATACCTGTGTCGACATGGGAATCTATTCCTGATGTTGTAGTCATTGAAACCGTACGGCATTCTCTAAAGCAGCGACAAAGCAGGTGACAAAAACCATCAGTGATGTCACACTCTGTCTGCGCGCGTAAATCATGAGCATTATTACGTTTTCTATATGAATGTGGCGACGGAGGGCTCTGAAAACGAAAACATATAATACAGCGTGAAATGACGAAAGATTAGCGCTTTCTACTGTTCAGGTTACAGCAAACAGTTGACAACAGACTTCCAGTTCTTGGATATTTTATGGGCCATACAGCGATACAAATTAGGCCGACCTACTACAAAAAGATACTAATTCAGTAAGTCATACAGCGCTACAAACTAGACCACCCTGCTACAAACAGATTTTAATCCAATGAGCCATACAACGTTACCAATTTGACCGTACCGCTACAAGAACATACTTATCTAGTAAGCCAGCAATATATATACACCACAGTTGAAACGGCCCTGAGACAACTGTGCTGCAGTTATGTAACAACTAAATAAGGTAGCACACACCTTAAAAAGATACACAAACAGCACGAATCTGACCTTATACTTACCCTACAGTGTATTTACAACCTGTCAAACGAATCTCATACCTTTCATCTACCAGGTCAGTCTCACCAGAGAGCCTATGGGTTGTAGGTTAGTCAAACACATACACATAAAGACCATCCTACGATGCCCTGCCATGTTATAAACACCTAACACTTTAAAAGAGGAAGTTGTAACTTCCTCGCTTGGCGTTCAGCATGAAGGGGAATAGTGCAACGACTGGTTGACCCATATCAGTATAATGACTCGGACGGGGGCTTCTTACTTGCCTTCGGTAAGTCGTCTCAGTGAAGCAGCACTAGATGAAAGAGCGGTGGAAATCCGTCCTGCAACAAGCAGGTACACAACATACACCCTGAGGATTCCTTCGTCGTCATATGACTGAAAAATTGTTGAGCACGAAGTTACACCCCAACACTCACTCACTCACACACAACACGCGTTCTCGGGTTTCATGTTTTTACAACATTAGGTATATGGCCCCTACAGCGATTTTTTCTTCCCGAACTCAAGTGATGTTTCGCTCATAATATCAGTGGCTATAGCTCACCGCACTCGTTCTACAATGCAGATTGATATAAGCTCATTATCCGTTATTGTGC